>NW_027000960.1:0-8048 GCF_036934945.1 Oncorhynchus masou masou
TTTGCTTATGTCAGGATTTGGCCAGGGTTGTTCCGGGTTTTGGTCACTAGATGCCCCCATTGTGCTTTTTGACCTTATGTTTTTTTCCCTTGTTCCCCATTATTATTTGCACCTGTACCTCGTTTCCCCTGATTGTATTTTAAACCCTTTGTTTCCCTCAGTTCTGTGCTCTGTGTTTGTATGTTAGCACCCAGCCCTAGTGTTCTGTGTTTTCCTGTCGATTCCGGTGGATGCTCTTGTGGAATTCTGTTTTTGTTTTTGAGTGTCTCTTGAGGCTTTTTTGTGCTATTCCTACCACCTTTTGGATTTGCCATTTTTGTATTTAAGGACTTCTCCTTTTTACTTTATTAAATACACCGTCTTAAGTACTGCTGTGTCTGCCTCATCTTCTGGGTTCTGCTGACTATTCGTGGCTCAGTTGGCTAAGTGACTGTTTCTCACTCCGGAGACCCAGGTTCGTAACCGGGTCCTGACAGAAACACAGAGCCAAAAATGAACCCAGAGGCAGCCAGTTCCCAGGACCTTTTTTGCCATGCTGTCCCAACACCAGGAGACTGTCCAACGCCACAAAGCCGCCCTGGTTCAGCAAGAGGCCTTAATGGCTAGACATTCTCATCTTCTGTCGGAGATGCTGACTTCCATTAAGCAAATATCTGATCGTCTTACCCCGGCAACAGTTCCCGTCCCAGTACCTCAGATTCACGTACCCATGGCAGTTAACCCCCTGGCTGAACCTCGTCTTCCACCTCCCCAACGGTTCTCAGGTGATCCAAGTGCTTGTAAAGGGTTTCTCACTCAATGTTCTCTCTCCTTTGAGCTACAACCCTCGTCGTTTCCCACCGACCGGTCTAAGATCGCTTATATCATCACCCTGCTGTCGGAAAAAGCCCTGGCCTGGGCTACTGCTGTGTGGGATGCCCATAGTTCCTGCTGTGCCAGCTACTCTGCCTTTACTGAGGAATTCAAACGAGTGTTTCAAGGCCCAAGCAGTGGTTCTGACTCAGCCAAACAGCTCCTGACTCTCCACCAAGGTTGGCGCAGCGTGACGGACTATGCCATCCAGTTCCGCACGGTGGCAGCAGCAAGTGGCTGGAACAACGAGGCGCTCACGGTGTGCTTTCTGAAAGGCCTTTCCGACACTATCCAAGATGAACTGGCCACTCGGGAACCACCGGACAATCTCGAGTCCCTGATCAAGTTGGCCTCACGCATTGACCAGCGTCTGAGAGAGAGAACTCAACCGTAGACCTCTAGCCCCTATCAGTCCCAGCTCCGAGTCCCCACCTTTATCCTCGCTGGCTCCATCGGAACCCATGCAGATTGGACGCATCTCCCAGGCTGAGAGAGACCGCCGGATGAGGGAGCGACGCTGTCTATATTGCGGCAAACCGGGCCATTTCCGTTCCACGTGTCCCGGGCTCCAGGGAAACGCTCTGTCCCGTACAGACCGTGGGGAACTGTAACAGGAAACATAACCTCCTCCCATCCATCCAACTCCCGTCTGCTCATTCCAGTCACCCTCTCCTGGGACAACCACAAGCTTCACCTTCAAGCCTTGGTAGACTCTGGAGCCGCAGGTAACTTCATGGATGGTGTCTGGGTGAAGGAGAATGGCGTTCCCTCTGAACCTCTAAGTGAACCCATGAGGGTCACTACATTGGATGGAAGCCCTTTGGGATCTGGACTTGTCACTCATGTCACTACCTCCTTGCGACTTTCAGTTTCACAACACCAGGAATTGATGAACTTTCATTTGATCTCCTATTCTGAGTTCCCTCTCGTCCTTGGATACCCCTGGCTTCACAGCCATAACCCTCACATCGACTGGTCTGTGGGCACTATCAAGCAGTGGGGTCCTACGTGCCAAGCTACTTGTATTTTCCAGAATTCCCCGAGTTCTACTCCCGAGTCTTTAGAATCCATCGACCTGACCCGAGTTCCCGAGTGTTACCATGACCTCAAACTGGTGTTTAGCAAACAGAGGGCCACCATGCTACCACCCCATAGACCTTACGGTGCCCCATCGACCTGTTTCCGGGCACTTGCCCCCCAGGGGTCGGATCTTTTCCCCTATCTCCACCCGAACGAGCTGCTATGGATACCTACATCAAGGACGCTCTGGAAGCAGGCCTCATGCGTCCATCCACCTCCCCGGCGGGAGCAGGGTTTTTCTTTGTGGCCAAGAAAGACGGTGGATTACATCCTTGCATCGACTACCGGGGACTCAATGCCATAACCGTCCGTAACCGTTACCCGCTACCCCTTATGGCCACAGCCTTGAGCTGCTCCAGGAAGCAGTTGTTTTCACTAAGCTTGACCTGCGGAACGCATACCATCTTGTGCGGATCAGACCTGGTGACGAGTGGAAGACCGCTTTCAACACGCCTACTGGTCACTATGAATACTTGGTGATGCCCTTCGGCCTGACCAACGCCCCAGCGGTGTTCCAAGCGCTCATAAACGATGTGCTTAGGGATATGCTTAACATATTTGTGTTCGTTTACTTGGATGACATCCTCATCTTTTCGAGCTCCCTTCAAGAACACACTAAGCATGTCAGACAAGTACTCAAACGCCTCCTGGACAGCCATCTGTATGTTAAGCCGGAAAAATGTGAATTCCATTCATCCCGAGTACAATTCCTGGGATTTGTAGTGGAACCCGGTCGAGTCCAAATGGACCCCAGGAAGGTAGGGGCGGTAGCGGATTGGCCCACCCCCAAATCCGTTAAGGAAGTTCAGCGTTTCCTGGGCTTCACAAACTTTTACCGCAAGTTCATCAAGAACTTCAGCTTGGTGGCAGCCCCTCTCTCAGCTTTAACCAAGGGTGGCAATGCAAGGTTTTGTGGGGAAGAGAAGCTGAGACGGCCTTCCCAAGGACTCAAGCAGCGCGTTCTCTCTGCTCCCATCCTGATACTACCGACTACGGATGAACCATTTGTGGTGGAGGCAGACGCATCAGAGGTTGGTGTTGGAGCTGTCCTGTCTCAGAGGGGTGAAGACAAGAAGCTTCATCCGTGCGCTTTCTTCTCACACCGGCTTACCCCGACTGAGAGGAACTACGATGTGGGGATCGTGAACTCCTAGCGGTTAAGATGGCATTGAAGGAATGGAGACACTGGCTCGAGGGGCTTCTCACCCGTTTCAAGTGCTTACGGACCACAAAAATCTGGAGTATATCCAGCAGGCGAAGCGGTTGAACTCTAGACAAGCTAGATGGTCTCTTTTCTTCAATCGATTCCAGTTTATCCTCACCTATCGGCCCGGGTCGAAGAATCTCAAACCGGATGCCCTGTCCCGAGTCTACGCTCCTGCCATTCGAGATGACACGGACATGCCTGTCCTTCCTGCTGCTAAGATTGTGGCTCCGATCTCGTGGCAAGTTGAGGATACCGTGAGACGTGCTCAAGCTAGCGAACCGGACCCGAAAGGAGGTCCTGCCAATCGGTTGTTTGTCCCCAAGGCAGTGAGGACTCAGGTCCTTCTGTGGGGGCACTCCTCTCGCCTCACCTGTCATCCGGGCGTAGGTCGCACCTTGGAGTTCATCCAGCGTAAGTTCTGGTGGCCTACCATAAGAGAAGACGTTGCCACTTTCGTCAATGCCTGTCCCGTGTGCTGCCAGGGCAAATCTTCTCACCTCCGCCCTCAAGGACTCCTTCACCCTTTACCTGTTCCCCACAGACCCTGGTCCCATATCTCATTGGACTTTATTACTGGACTTCCTCCATCCCATGGCAATACTACTATCCTAGTCATAATCGACAGGTTTCAAAGACGGCCAGGTTCGTCCCTCTGACTAAGTTACCTTCTGCCAAGGAAACGGCTGAGTTGGTAATTAATCATGTGTTCCGAGTCTTCGGCATTCCTCAAGATATGGTTTCTGACAGAGGTCCCCAGTTCGCCTCAAGGTTTTGGAAGGCCTTCTGCCAACTCATGGGGGCTTCTGCCAGTCTATCTTCAGGGTACCATCCGGAGTCCAACGGCCAAACAGAGAGGATGAATCAAGAGCTGGAAACCACCCTCCGATGTATGACTCGTGACAACCCGTCCACATGGTCATCCTTTATTGTTTGGGCGAATACGCGCACAACACCTTGCGCTCCTCCTCCACTGGTATGTCCCCGCACGAGTGTCAGTTTGGCTATGCTCCTCCATTGTTCCCGGACCAGGAGGCAGAAGTCAGAGTGCCTTCAGCCTTGAAGTTCGTCAGACGCTGTCGGCTTATGTGGAGGAAGACCCGTCTTAATCTTATGCGTTCCTCACAGAGGTACCAACAACAAGCCAACAGACGTCGCCGTCCCCGGGCCTACCCTGCGCCCCGGCCAGAGAGTCTGGCTCTCCACAAGAGACTTACCTCTACGGGTGGAGTCTCGCAAGCTGTCCCAAAAATACATCGGTCCCTTCAAGGTTGCCAGGAGAGTTAACCCAGTTTCTTATCGCCTACACTTACCCAGATCCTTAAGATTAATCCCACATTTCACATTTCATTGTTAAAACCTGTTGTTTTTTCTCCCCTTGTCCCGGCAGACAGACCTCCCCCTCCGCCTCGTGTCATTGGAGGCCAGCCGGCTTATACCGTCCATCGGATACTGGATTCCCGCCGGGTGCAGCGGTCCTGGCAGTATCTGGTGGACTGGGAAGGCTACGGTCCCGAGGAGCGCTCCTGGGTTCCTGCCAAAGACATCCTGGATCCTGACCTCATTCGTCAGTTCAGGGTCCTCCACCCTGAGAGAGCTGGTAGGAACGTCAGGAGCCGTTCCTAGGGGGGGGAATTCTGTCAGGATTTGGCCAGGGTTGTTCCGGGTTTTGGTCACTAGATGCCCCCATTGTGCTTTTTGACCTTATGTTTTTTCCCTTGTTCCCCATTATTATTTGCACCTGTACCTCGTTTCCCCTGATTGTATTTAAACCCTTTGTTTCCCTCAGTTCTGTGCTCTGTGTTTGTATGTTAGCACCCAGCCCTAGTGTTCTGTGTTTTCCTGTCGATTCCGGTGGATGCTCTTGTGGAATTCTGTTTTTGTTTTTGAGTGTCTCTTGAGGCTTTTTTGTGCTATTCCTACCACCTTTTGGATTTGCCATTTTTGTATTTAAGGACTTCTCCTTTTTACTTTATTAAATACACCGTCTTAAGTACTGCTGTGTCTGCCTCATCTTCTGGGTTCTGCTGACTATTCGTGGCTCAGTTGGTTAAGTGACTGTTTCTAAATCCGGAGACCCAGGTTCGTAACCGGGTCCTGACAGCTTATTTGAGCTGTTCTTGCTATAACATGGACTTGGTCTTTTACCAAATAGGGCTATCTTCTGTATTTCCCCCCCACACCATGTCAAAACACATGTTTGGCTCAAACGCATTAAGAAGGAAATAAATTCCACCAATTAACTTTTAAGAAGTCACACCTGTTCATTTAAAATAATTCCAGCTACCTCATAAAGCCTGTTGAGGGAATGTCAAATCTGTCATCAAGGCAAAGAAAGGTAATTTGAAGAATCTAAAATATAAAATATATTTTGACTTGTTGAACCTCTAGCGTCGAGCAATCCCGTATCCGGAAGCCTCAAGCTCATTAGCATAACACAACGTTAACTATTCATGAAAATCGCAAATGAAATGAAATAAATATATTGGCTCACAAGCTTAGCCTTTTGTTCACAACACTGTCATCTCAGATTTTCAAAATATGCTTTTCAACCATAGCTACACAAGCATTTGTGTAAGAGTATTGATAGCTAGCATAGCATTAAGCCTAGCATTCAGCAGGCAAAATTTTCACAAAAACAAGAAAGGCATTCAAATAAAATCATTTACCTTTGAAGAACTTCGGATGTTTTAAATGAGGAGACTTTCAGTTAGATAGCAAATGTTCAGTTTTTCCCAAAAGATTATTTGTGTAGGAGAAATCGCTCCGTTTTGTTGATCACGTTTGGCGAAGAAAAACAACCTGAAAATTCATTCATTACAACGCCAAACTTTTTTCATCATGGTTTCGCCTGTAGCATTCGTTCTGTGGCACTCACAGACAATATCTTTGCAGTTTTGGAAACGTCAGAGTGTTTTCTTTCCAAATCCGTCAATTATATGCATAGTCGAGCATCCTTTCATGACAAAATATCTTGTTTAAAACGGAAACGTTTTTTATACAAAAATTAAAAGAGCGCCCCCTATATCAAAGAAGTTAACACTTTTTTTGTTCTGGCATAGTTTCGATAGTGTTCATAGTTTCGATTTCTTTATTATTATTCTACAATGTAGAAAATAGAAAAATTAAAGATAAACACCTTGAATGAGTAGGTGTTCTAAAACTTTTGACCGGTAGTGTATTTGACATTTTTAGTGAGGGCTTTCCCCTTGAGGAAAACTACTGGACAAATACTAAAATTGCACTATTTCCAAATGTACACTGTAAAAAATACTGCTTTAAAAACAACCCAGCCCTGGGTAAACAGTGGACAGAACACACGTTGGATAATTTTTTACCCAGCCAGTTGGTTCACTTAGGCTGCCCAAAGCTGATCTTTTTTCCAATCTTTGTTCTTTCTACCAATCACATCAGAACTTTACATTTAAATTTACAGTGTACAAACAAACAAGCCTTTTGAAATCTGACATATTGGCTGGATTAACTTCTTGAAACTCCCCATCCCGGATCCAGGATTGTGACTAAAGCCTCAGGCTCATTAGCATAACGCAACGTTAACGATTTCTGAAAATCGCAAATAAAATTAAAATAATGCGTTTGCTCTCAAGCTTAGCCTTTTCTTAACAACACTGTCATCTCAGATTTTCAAAATATGCTTTTGAACCATAGAAATTGACTAATTTGTGTAAGAGTATGCAAAGCTAGCATAGCATTTTGTGTAGCATGTAGCACGCAACATTTTCACAAAAGCCAGATAACCAAATAAATAAAATCATTAACTTTGAAGAGCTTCGGATGTTTTCAATGAGGAGACTCTCAGTTACATAGCAAATGTGCAGTTTTTCAAAAAAATATTATTTGTGTAGGACAAATCACTCTGTTTTGTTCACGTTTGGCTATGAAAAAACCCTGTATCCAGTTATAGCCTCAAGCTCATTAGCATAATGTAACGTTAACGATTTCTGAAAATCGCAAATAAAATAAATAATGCATCTGCTCTCAAGCTTAGCCTTTTCTTAACAACACTGTCATCTCAGATTTTCAAAATATGCTTTTGAACCATAGAAATGGACTAATTTGTGTAAGAGTATGCAAAGCTAGCAATGCATTTTGAATAACATGTAGCACGCAACATTTTCACAAAAACCAGATAACCAAATAAATAAAATCATTTACCTTTGAAGAGCTTCTGATGTTTTCAATGAGGAGACTCTCAGTTACACACCAAATGCGCAGTGTTTCCTGAAAGCTTCTGTGTGTAGGAGAAATCGCTCCGTTTTCTACATTGCGCCTGGCTACTGAAACGAACCGAAAATGCAGTCACCTACAACGTAAAACTTTTCCGGATTAACTACATAATATCGACAAAACATGGCAAACGTTGTTTGGAATCAGTCCTCAAGGTGTTTTTTCACATATCTCTTCATTGACATGCAGTTCGTGGAAGCTTGCTTTACTCTGTGTATTGTTTGGAAAAATACTGGCAGGTGACTTTTGCGCACCAATTTTGGCGCAGGACCCCGGGCGGACACGTGGTAAATGTGGTCTCTTATGGTCAATCTTCCAATGATCTGCCTACAAATACGTCACAATGCTGCAGACACCTTGTAAACGACAGAAAGGGCAGACTCATTCCTCTTGCGTTCACAGCCATATAAGGAGATCATGACAAACAGAGCCTCAAAATCCTTGTCATTTCCTGGATGCCATGTCATCTTGGTTTTGCCTGAAGCTCACGTTAAAGGGCACGCACAGAGAAGATATTTGTATTTCTGGACACGTCAGAGTGTTTTCTTTCGAACAGTAGCAATTATATGCATAGTCGAGCATCTTTTTGTGACAAAATATCTTGTTTAAAACGGGAACGTTTTTCATCCAAAAATGAAATTGCGCCCCTAGAGTTCAAAGAGGT
>NW_027000962.1:0-8048 GCF_036934945.1 Oncorhynchus masou masou
TATACTATAGAAAGGCTGAAGGCCCAACATAAACATCTATACTATAGAAAGGCTGAAGGCCCAACATAAACATCTATACTATAGAAAGGCTGAAGGGGTCAACATAAACATCTATACTATAGAAAGGCTGAAGGGGTCAACATAAACATCTATACTATAGAAAGGCTGAAGGGGTCAACATAAACATCTATACTATAGAAAGGCTGAAGGGGTCAACATAAACATCTATACTATAGAAAGGCTGAAGGCCCAACATAAACATCTATCCTATAGAAAGGCTGAAGGCCCAACATAAACATCTATACTATAGAAAGGCTGAAGGCCCAACATAAACATCTATACTATAGAAAGGCTGAAGGGGTCAACATAAACATCTATACTATAGAAAGGCTGAAGGGGTAAACATAAACATCTATACTATAGAAAGGCTGAAGGCCCAACATAAACATCTATACTATAGAAAGGCTGAAGGGGTAAACATAAACATCTATACTATAGAAAGGCTGAAGGGGTCAACATAAACATCTATACTATAGAAAGGCTGAAGGCCCAACATAAACATCTATACTATAGAAAGGCTGAAGGGGTCAACATAAACATCTATACTATAGAAAGGCTGAAGGGGTCAACATAAACATCTATACTATAGAAAGGCTCGAAGGGGTCAACATAAACATCTATACTATAGAAAGGCTGAAGGCCCAACATAAACATCTATACTATAGAAAGGCTGAAGGCCCAACATAAACATCTATACTATAGAAAGGCTGAAGGCCCAACATAAATATCTATACTATAGAAAGGCTAAGGTAACATAAACATCTATACTATAGGAAAGGCTGAAGGCCCAACATAAACATCTATACTATAGGAAAGGCTGAAGGCCCAACATAAACATCTATACTATAGAAAGGGGTCAACATACACATCTATACTATAGAAAGGCTGAAGGGGTCAACATAAACATCTATACTATAGAAAGGCTGAAGGGGTCAACATAAACATCTCTCCTATAGAAAGGCTGAAGGGTCAACATAAACATCTATACTATAGAAAGGCTGAAGGTTCAACATAAACATCTATCCTATAGAAAGGCTGAAGGGTTCAACATAAACATCTATACTATAGGAAAGGCTGAAGGCCCAACATAAACATCTATACTATAGAAAGGCTGAGGAAGGGGTCAACATAAACATCTATACTATAGAAAGGCTGAAGGGGTCAACATAAACATCTATACTATAGAAAGACTGGAAGGGGTCAATATAAACATCTATATACTATAGAAAGGCTGAAGGGTCAAATAAACATCTATACTATAGAAAACATCTATAAACATATTATAGAAAGGCTGAAGGCCCAACATAAACATCTATACTATAGAAAGGCCACAATAACATAAACATCTATACTATAGAAAGACTGAAGGGGTCAACATAAACATCTATACTATAGAAAGACTGAAGGGGTCAACATAAACATCTATACTATAGAAAGGCTGAAGGGCTCCAACATAAACATCTATACTATAGAAAGGCTGAAGGGCCCAACATAAACATCTATACTATAGAAAGGCTGAAGGGGTCAACATAAACATCTACTATAGAAATGAAGGCCCAACATAAACATCCTATAGAAAGGCTGAAGGGGTCAATAATAAACATCTATACTATAGAAAGGCTGAAGGGTCAACATAAACATCTATACTATAGAAAGGCTGAAGGGGTCAACATATAAACATCTATACTATAGAAAGGCTGAAGGGGTCAACATAAACATCTATACTATAGAAGGACTGAAGGGGTCAACATAAACATCTATACTATAGAAAGGTTGAAGGCCCAACATAAACATCTATCCTATAGAAAGGCTGAAGGGGTCAACATAAACATCTATACTATAGAAAGGCTGAAGGGGTCAACATAAACATCTATACTATAGAAAGGCTGAAGGGGTCCAACATAAACATCTATACTATAGAAAGGCTGAAGGGTCAATATAAACATCTATACTATAGAAGGACTGAAGGGTCAACATAAACATCTATACTATAGAAAGGCTGAAGGGGTCAATATAAACATCTATACTATAGAAGGACTGAAGGGGTCAACATAAACATCTATACTATAGAAAGGCTGAAGGGGTCAACATAAACATCTATACTATAGAAAGGCTGAAGGGTCAACATAAACATCTATACTATAGAAAGGCTATTTGATAAACATCTATACTATAGAAAGGCTGGAGGGGTAACATAAACATCTATACTATAGAAAGACTGAAGGGGTCAACATAAACATCTATACTATAGAAAGGCTGATGGCCCAACATAAACATCTATACTATAGAAAGGCTGAAGGGGTCAACAATATAAACATCTATACTATAGAAAGACTGAAGGGGTCAACATAAACATCTATACTATAGAAAGGCTGAAGGGGTCAACATAAACATCTACTATAGAGAAAGACTGAAGGGGTCAACATAAATATCTATACTATAGAAAGGTTGAAGGCCCAACATAAACATCTATCATAGGAGCGTCACAGCCGTGAATTCTTCCCCACATATATCACAGCACAGAAAGAAGTACAGTTGTCTCTGGAATTAGAAGGAGTTTAAATGGCTGGAGCCAGTTTTAGTCTGTGTGATGTGCGTTCTCTCTCTGTTGTTTAATAGAAAGGAACCCACAGAACAAATGAACACAATGCTCCCTCTAAAGTACTGGCATTCATTTGGTTTCAGTACTGAGAGGGGGCTCTATCATTGAACTGGCCAGGATACAGTTTCATTCTGGCACTAAGTAAATGAGACAGCTGTTACTTATGCTGTTATAGAAGATGTGACGTTTATTCTTAGTGGGGCCAGAATTCAATTGGTGTAAATGTTTTACACACAGGAATATACTCTAGGCCAGGGGTTGATTTCCTGGACACAGATTAAGACCAGGCCTGAACTAAAAAGCGCTAACTAGAATCTCTACTGAAATATATCATATTTTTAGTTCAGGACTGAATATAACCCTCCTGCTCCAACCACTCCAGTCTGTGAGTGTTTGTGCTTATTTCGTGGGTTGGAATCAAAGCAGAAGACACATTTCTGTGGACTGAAAGGAAAATGGAATAGATTAAGTGTTTATTGTAACGTTTGATAGAACGATTAGATAATTTAATTTCCCTTGAAGTTCCCTTGGTACCTCCTAGGGTAGCCTGGTAGTTAGAGTGTTGGGCTAGTAACCGAAAGGTTGCAAGTTCAAGTCCTGAGCTGACAAGGTACAAATCTGTCGTTCTGCCTGAACAGGCAGTTAACCCACTGTCATTGTTAATAAGAATTTGTTCTTAACTGACTTGCCTAGTAAAATTATAAAAAAATAAAATTCCCCTGCAATTCTCCCAAGTTTGGCAGCACTTTACGTGTGAACTGAACATACGTCATAGCAGAATCATAACTCATTTTTTTTTCCTCAGATTAAATGAAGATATGCTCATTCATGTAAATAAACTGCCACTCCAACCAATATCATCCTTCTAACCACTTGCACCATCAAGTCAAACAGCTCCCAGTCTAACAGCTCCCAGGTCAACACTCTCCAGCCGAAACATCCTCCAGTCGAAACATCCTCCAGTCGAAACATCCTCCAGTCGAAACAGCTTCCATTTGAAACATCCTCCAGTTGAAACATCCTCCAGTTGAAACAGCTTCCATTTGAAACATCCTCCAGTTGAAACATCCTCCAGTTGAAACACCCTCCAGTTGAAACATCCTCCAGTCGAAACAGCTTCCATTTGAAACATCCTCCAGTTGAAACATCATCCAGTTGAAACATCCTCCAGTCGAAACAGCTTCCATTTGAAACATCCTCCAGTTGAAACATCCTCCAGTTGAAACAGCTTCCATTTGAAACATCCTCCAGTTGAAACATCCTCCAGTTGAAACACCCTCCAGTTGAAACACCCTCCAGTTGGAACACCCTCAGTTGAAACACCCTCCAGTTGAAACACCCTCCAGTTGAAACATCCTCCAGTCAAAACATCCTCCAGTCAAAACATCCAGTTGAAACATCCTCCAGTCAAAACATCCTCCAGTCAAAACATCCTCCAGTTGAAAACATCCTCCAGTTGAAACAGCTCCCAGTTGAAACATCCTCCAGTTGAAACATCCTCCAGTTGAAACATCCTCCAGTCAAAACATCCTCCAGTTGAAACATCCTCCAGTTGAAACATCCTCCAGTTGAAACATCCTCCAGTTGAAACATCCTCCAGTCAAAACATCCTCCAGTCAAAACATCCTCCAGTTGAAACATCCTCCAGTTGAAACAGCTCCCAGTTGAAACATCCTCCAGTTGAAACATCCTCCAGTCAAAACATCCTCCAGTCAAAACATCCTCCAGTTGAAACATCCTCCAGTCAAAACATCCTCCAGTCAAAACATCCTCCAGTTGAAACATCCTCCAGTTGAAACAGCTCCCAGTTGAAACATCCTCCAGTTGAAACATCCTCCAGTTGAAACACCCTCCAGTTGAAACATTGTTAAGAGAATTCTGTTCTCAAGGTTCATAAACTGAACTTCAATTAAATATTCTCGGGTCTGTAACCCAGAGATTGTAAGGTTCTGGTTGAAATGAAACAGACAGAGGCCAGTCAACAATAGTCAGAAACATTTATTTTCGAGAGCTCTGCCAATCATGTCATGTACAGTGGTTTATGCCTCTCATTTCATCATAAATGTCCCTCCTCCTCTCAGACAATGACAATGCTGCTTTTCAATTTTATTCCAACACATATATTGCTTATCATATGCTACAACATGTTACACAATCTACTGCAAGTCCAATGGTTTCTCCCCCCTTGGGTGGGGGCGAGACATCTTTCCTGTTAGTTTCACTGTGGTCACAAGTTGTCTGTTAACACTTCCACTTTGCCTATGTACAAACATTCTTCATCAGACAGGATAGAATTATGTTAGTTATAGTTCTACATTAAATGTATACATCATTTAGTCATTATTCATTAAATAGCATCCTACAGTTGAAACATGCAGTCCAGTTGAAACATGCAGTCCAGTTGAAACATGCAGTCCAGTTGAAACATGCAGTCCAGTTGAAACATGCAGTCCAGTTGAAACATGTTGTCCAGTTGAAACATGTTGTCCAGTTGAAACATGCTGTCCAGTTGAAACATGCTGTCCAGTTGAAACATGCTGTCCAGTTGAAACATGCTACAGTCAAAACATGCTGTCCAGTTGAAACATGCTGTCCACTCAGTCACAAGTTTCCAGATGACCATGGCTCGTAACGTCTGATCAGTCAGTCATAGAGGCTGTAGTGTTCAACATGCTGACAGTAGATTCCCCCCTCTGTATCATGTGTGGACTTGTATCTGTCAGACGTTATTTATCTTAACGACATACAAGGGCCAGACTACTTGTCTGTGTTTAGACAGGCAGCTATTTTTTTCACTAGTTGATCTTTTGACCAATCAGATCAGCTCTGAAAAGGATCTGGTGTGAAAAGATCTGATCTGATGAGTCAAAAGACAAATGAGTGTGGGAACAATATCTGAATTGTGCTGCTACCTGTCTAAATGCAGGCTTAGGCATGCACATAGCCCCCTGGCCTCATAGACATCATGTCTCAGCCTCCCTTTCAACATGTCCTCATGGTTTTCCTCATCAGAGTACTTTTCATTCTCTTTTATTCATATACATTAATGAACCATCTGATCTGCACATACTGTGGAGTATACCCCATTTATATATGGTGCACATGCAGACTTATACATTATCGTACTTGGTGTTTCAGTACGATAGTATTGAAAATAATAGGCAATTAAGTGAGCTATTATGCTCCCGAAGACCTCTCATGCGTATACCAATTTATTCAATGTATTCATGGGTCATTCTAATGGGGAGAGTACATAGACAGCCATTAGTTAAGACACAGTGTGTACTGTCACACAGTGATGGCTAATCAGCCACATGCTTGGGAGGGCACAGCCACACAGCTTAAAACTACATGTCTTGTGTATTTCTACATGACATCTTTGTTTGGCGCTCCAAAGATGTTTTTAGCATCTCGATTGGGTAAGGTGATATACACTACCGTTCAAAAGTTTGGGGTCACTTAGAAATGTCCTTGTTTTTGAAAGAAAAACAAATTTTTGGTCCATTTAAAATAACATCAAATTGATCAGAAATACAGCGTAGACATTGTTAATGTTGTAAATTACCATTGTAGCTGGAAACGGCAGATTTGTAATGAAATATCTACATTTATCAGCACCCATCACTCCTGTGTTCCAATGGCACGTTGTGTTAGCTAATCCAAGTTTATCATTTTAAAAGAAAGACTAATTGATCATTAGAAAACCCTTTTTGCAATTATGTTAGGCGCAGCTGAAAATAACTTTCTTCTGAGAAATGAAGGCTATTCCATGCGAGAAATTGCCAATAAACTGAAATCTCGTACATTGCTGTTGACTACTCCCTTTGCAGAACAGCACAAACTGTCTAACCAGAATAGAAAGAGGAGTGGGAGGCTTCGGTGCACAACTGAGCAAGAAGACAAATGCATTATAGTGTATAGTTTGAGAAACAGTCCTCAACTGGCAGCTTCATTAAATGCTACCTACAAAACACCAGTCTCTTTTTTAATTTTAATTTTATTATCACCCCATGGACCTCCCGGTTCACGGCCGTTTACGACAGAGCGTGGGCGTGAACCCAGTGTCTCTGGTGGCACAGCTGGCACTGCAGTACAGTGCCCTTAACCACTGCGCCACCCGGGAGCCCCAAAACAATGTCTCAACGTCATTACTGAATAGGCGAATCCAGGATGCTGGCCTGTGTCTCTCTATCATGCATGGGAATACTTTTTATTAAAATTTTACCCCTTTTTCTACCCATTTGTGGTATCCAATTGTTTTAGTAGCTACTATGTTGTCTCATCGCTACAACTCCCGTATGGGCTCCATCCAACCCGGAAGCCAGCCGCACCAATGTGTCGGGGGAAACACCGTGCACCTGGCAACATTGGTTAGCGCCCACTGCGCCCGGCCCGCTACAGGAGTCACTGGTGCGCGATGAGACAAGGATTTCCCTACCGGCCAAACCCTCCCTAACCCGGACGACACTAGGCCAATTGTGCGTCACCCCAGAGTCTGATTAAGCCAGTTGGTCCCTTGAGGTTGGTTTGAAGCCCAGTTGGTCCCTTGAGGTTGGTTTGAAGCCCAGTTGGTCCCTTGAGGTTGGTTTGAAGCCCAGTTGGTCTCTGGTGATAAAAAGACCCAAAAGAGAGTGTGTCTGGATATCAGTACAATATTCAGAAATATTGACTCATTCTTTTAAGATACAAATAATGCAAATAAATAATGAGAGCTTCTGGTCAGCGGGGTGGTGGCACCGGGATCCTCATCTCTCCCAAGTGGTCATTCTCTCTTTCTCCCCTTACCCATCTGTCTATCGCCTCCTTTGAATTCCATGCTGTCACAGTTACCAGCCCTTTCAAGCTTAACATCCTTATCATTTATCGCCCTCCAGGTTCCCTCGGAGAGTTCATCAATGAGCTTGATGCCTTGATAAGCTCCTTTCTGAGGACGGCTCACTCTCTCACAGTCCTGGGCGACTTTAACCTCCCCACGTCTACCTTTGACTCATTCCTCTCTGCCTCCTTCTTTCCACTCCTCTCCTCTTTTGACCTCACCCTCTCACCTTCCCCCCTACTCACAAGGCAGGCAATACGCTCGACCTCATCTTTACCAGATGCTGTTCTTCCACTAACCTCATTGCAACTCCCCTCCAAGTCTCCGGCCACTACCTTGTATCCTTTTCCCCTCGCGCTCTCATCCAACACTTCCCACACTGCCCCTACTCGGATGGTATCGCGCCGTCCCAACCTTCGCTCTCTCTCCCCCGCTACTCTCTCCTCTTCCATCCTATCATCTCTTCCTCTGCTCAAACCTTCTCCAACCTATTTCCTGATTCTGCCTCCTCAACCCTCTCTTCCTTTTCTGCATCCTTTGACTCTATGTCCAGCAATACGTAACTGAACG
>NW_027000963.1:0-8045 GCF_036934945.1 Oncorhynchus masou masou
CTCTCTCTTTATCTCTTTCTCTGTGTCTAATCAGAAGACGCAGACTAAGTGGAGAAAACCCTTTCCATGAGACGATATTATCCGCCTACTGGGTTTCACCTTGGGTCGTCTGTGCACCGTAAAGCTGTAAAAGCCCACTGAGCTAAAGGCTAAGCATTTGCTTAGTGAGCTAACGCAAGCCTAATTTGAAACATAGCGTATATATGGATTATTTTCTGAGAAAACTAAAAGGCTAATTTGATTGAGTAGATTTCCATTGTGCTCCGAAACCTCTATCTATAATGAAGTTTGACCGATAGCAGCTCCAGTCAATGTGTAGCTTTGAACCTGACCTCCTGGGTCCCTCTGTGCCTTCACCTCTCTCTGGAATCCGCAATATTCACCCTCAGAATAGCCTTTATCTCCCATTGGGCAGCTAGCCATATACAGCTTAAACCTATAATCAGTTGAAAGCTAATCCTGATTGACTCCTTTGAACAAACCCAAATTGATATTGACTGATATTCAAAGAAAAACACCGCAGTCAAACCACTGTTCAACCAGGTATGGAATAAGCCTTTAAAATAATCTAGGTAACCAGGTGTAGATTACGTTTATAATCAAAGCAAATTAAAAGACAGGAATTAAACCGATCCCGATTAACCCAATATTGGCTTTAGTAAGGAACATTGTATAATTTCTAAAAGAAACCATGTACATAAAAATGCAGACAATTCTGATTCTATGTCAAATGAATGACAGAGAAACAAAAACTACAGATGTGGGATCTTAATTTGAACCAGTTTTTAAACCTCAAATACACTACAGGTTTTACATTTCCTGCATTGCAGGAATGGTATCCTGCAACAGGTTAATCACATTAAGATCCTACATTTGTATAGGACCCTGAGCACCTCACTAGCACTCTAGTGGGTTGGCGCCCCCCCCTTGGGTTGTGCCGTGACGGAGGTCTTTGTGGGCTATACTTGGCCTTGTCTCAGGATGGTAAATTGGTGGTTGAAGATATCCCTCTAGTGGTGTGGGGGCTGTGCTTTGGCAAAGTGGGTGGGGTTATATCCTTCCTGTTTGGCCCTGTCCAGGGGTATCATCGGATGGGGCCACAGTGTCTCCTGACCCCTCCTGTCTCAGCCTCCAGTATTTATGCTGCAGTAGTTTATGTGTCGGGGGCTAGGGTCCGTTTGTTATATCTGGAGTACTTCTCCTGTCTTATCCGGTGTCCTGTGTGAATTTAAGTATGCTCTCTCTAATTCTTTCTCTCTTTCTTTCTCTCTCTCGGAGGACCTGAGCCTTAGGACCATGCCTCAGGACTACCTGGCATGATGACTCCTTGCTGTCCCCAGTCCACCTGGCCGTGCTGCTGCTTCAGTTTCAACTGTTCTGCCTGCGGCTACGGAATCCTGACCTGTTCACCGGACATGCTACCTTTCCCAGACCTATTAATTGACCATGCTGGTCATTTATGAACATTTGAACATCTTGGCCATGTTCTGTTATAATCTCCACCCGGCACAGTCAGAAGAGGACTGGCCACCCCTCATAGCCTGGTTCCTCTCTAGGTTTCTTCCTAGGTTTTGGCCTTTCTAGCCAACGTGCTTCAACACCTGCATTGCTTGCTGTTTGGGGTTTTATGCTGGGTTTCTGTACAGCACTTTGAGATATCAGCTGATGTACAAAGGGCTTTAGAAATACATTTGATTTTGAGTTGATATTGAATTTGTTCATTTAGGGTTGGTGCAGTAAGGCTTGTATGTTAACCCACTGCACTGCTAACTGTCTGGGGCTTTCCTCTTATTCACAGCACCAGAATAGCTCTAGGCAGTAAATATAAATCTAGTATGGGAGAGTGGGATAAATTGAGCCAAAGAGGTAAGTTGAGTCACCCTTGTTTCTAGGAAACCATACACAAAATTAATAATTTCACCAAATCTTTTTTGAAATAGGTCATAATTGCATTGAGTCTGTGAAGGAAGAAACCACATGGGAAAAAAGTGGTAAGCAACTGTGAACAAAGGATTTATGGACTACAACTGTAGATAGCCCCTCATTAAGTGGTGGTGGTGGTTCATTGACAGAACACACAAAATGAGTCTGAAGCAACAGAAACTGCCCCCGGGCTTTGGCCTAAGTCTTGGGCAGCTATGTGCTCTGCCGTCATCAGATCATCAACAGGAAATTTCTTTGCAGACAGTATTTTGCACCGAAAGCATAAAGATTTAACCTTCTCCTGGGGTGTTAACTGTGGAAAATAATAGTCTTGCATCGTCTCGGTGGAGATGCATCTGATTTAAAGACCAGGGGATCCAATGGGAGGATAATGAGAGTGATGGGAGAAATATGCTCCTGTCAGGGGTCAGGACTTTAACTGTGCCATGAGCACTGAGAACAGAGAGAAAAAAGCACAGAAGAGAAAGAGTACAGAAAGAGAGAGCACAGAAAGAGAGCACAGAAGAGCTAGAAAGAGCACAGAAAGAGAGAGCTCAGAAGAGAGCACAGAAGGAGAGATCACACAGAGAGAGAGAGAGCACAGAAGAAGAGCACAGAAAGAGAGAGAGAGCACAGAAAGAGAGAGCACAGACAGAGAGTGAGCACAGAAAAGAGAGTAAGCACAGAAAGAGAGAGCACAGAAGAGAGAGCACCGAAAGAGAGAGAGCACCGAGAAGAGGCACAGAAGAGAGTACAGACAGAGAGTGAGCACAGAAAGAAGAGAGCACAGAAAGAGAGAGTACAGACAGAGAGAGTGAGCACAGAAGAGAGAGCACAGAAAGAGGAGAACACACAGAGATAGAAAGAGAGAGAGAGAGAAGCGAGAGAGAGAGAGCACAGGGGAGAGAGAGCACAGAGAGAACACAGAAAAGAGAGAGAACAAAGAGAGAGAAAGAGCACAGAAAGAGAGAGAGAGAGCACAGAGAGAGAGAGCACAGAAAGAGAGAGAACAGAAGAGAGAAAGAGCACAGAAAGAGAGAAAGAGAGCACAGAGAGAGAGCACAGAAAGAGAGAGCACAGAAAGAAAGAGCACAGAAAGAGAGAGCACAGAAAGAAAGAGCACAGAAAGAGAGAGCACAGAAGAACACAGAAAGAGAGAGCACACAGGAGAGAGAGAGAGAGAGAGAGGCACAGAACGAGAGAGCACAGAACAAGAGAACACAGAAAGAGAGAGAGCACAGAAAGAGAGGGAGAGAGCACAGAGAGAGAGAGAGAGAGCACAGAAGAGAGAGCACAGAAAGAGAGAGAGAACACAGAAGAGAGAGAGCAGAAAAGAGAGAGAGAAAACACAAAGAGAAAGAGAGAGGAACACAAGAGAAAGAGAGCAAATAAAAGAGAGTGCTCGGTTTAAGCAGTGACTGTGTACCAGCAGTTACTCTTGTACACATCACGAAACTCACCGAGAGAGAAAGAGAGAGAGAGCTCAGAAAGAGAGAGAGCACAGAAAGAGAGGGAGAGAGAGCACAGAAGAGAGATTACACAGAGAGAGAGAACACAAAGAGAAAGAGAGCACAGAAAAGAGAGCACAGAAAAAGAGAGAGAGCGAGCACAGAAAAGAGAGAGAACACGGAAAGAGAAATAGAGCAAATAAAAGAGAGAGAGAGAACACAGAAAGAGAGAGAACACAAAGAGAAAAAGAGAGAGCTCAGAAAGAGAGAGAGCACAGAAAGAGAGAGAGAGAGAGAGCACAGAAAGAGAATACAGAAAGAGAGAGAGAACACAAGAGAAAGAGAGCACAGAGAGAGAGAGCACAGAAAGAGAGAGAGAACACGGAAAGAGAATATAGAGCAAATAAAGACAGAGAGAGAGCACAGAGAGAGAGAGAGAACACAGAAAGAGAGAGAGAACACAAAGAGAAAGAGAGCACAGGAAGAGAAGAGATAGAGCACAGAGAGAGAAGAAAGAAAGAGCACAGAGGGACAGAGAGAGACAGAGAGAGAGATAGACCACAGAGAGAGATAGACCACAGAGAGAGCACAGAACAGAGAACACAGAGAAAGAGAACACAAGAAGAGAGCACCGAAAGAGAGATATAGCACAGAAGAGAGAGCACAGGAAGAGAGAGAGATAGAGCACAGAGAGAGAGAGAGAAAAGAGCACAGAGAGAGAGAGAGAGAGAGAGAGAGAGGGGGAGAGAGAGAGCACTGAGAGAGAGAGGTAGACCACACAGAGAGAGAGAGCACAAAGAGAGATAGAGCACAGAGAGATAGAGCACAGAGAGAGAGCACAGAAGAGAGAGAGGGAGAGAGAGCACAGAGAGAGGAGAGCACAGAAAGAAGAGAACACAGAAAGAGGGAGAGAACACAGAAGAGAAATAGAGCAAATAAAGAGTGCTCAGTTTTAAGTAGTGACTGTGTGCCAGCATACCATACAACACAAATAAATTGTTATCAAGTTAAAATATTACCATGTTATTTTACATTCTAACTTGATGAATAAAATCCAAAGAAATAGTATTTTCTTCTCCTTAGCAATTTATTGTCTTCTCCTTATGTCTTTATATTGCATCAAATAAATCAGTCTAATCTGAAATTGTTGCTCACTTACTGTGTGGTTTTCATTTCCTTTTAACTAATTTGTTTCAGTGGCATTCTACATGCTTTACCTGTAAATGACAGTGGGAAGAACTCCTCCATACTTTAGCAAGAACCTAGAGAGAAATTATACATTGCTCAAACTGATAACTAACTAACCCTAAAAACACTTGCCTGCCACCATATAAATAAACCAGCCACCAGAAGATTAGCCAAACTGCACTTCTAAGCTGTTTGGCAACTTCTCAGGTTCAAAACTGAACCCAAACTCCTTCAGTATCAGCCAGGGAAGTATCAGCAAAATCAAGCCAGGTGATTTCTCCCCCCACCCCCACCTTAAGCCAAGCCTGAAGGTCGAAGGTCAGTCTTACCTGAGTACTATAGAGGAGTTTGGGCGCAGGTCCTTTAAGTGATTTTTGGTCTACAGTGCAGCAGCTCTAGTTAGTGTCCTGTCTTCTTTTCTCAGTGTATTTCATCTATACAGACAGGCTGTTGCTCAGACCTCTTATAGGGGGCACACCCCTCCCTCTGGTGCTGCCCCCTGCATCCCCCTTTCACTTTCATCACAGAGAGGAGGGGATGGAGAGGGAACGAGAGGAGGTTGGAGACTTAGGAAACAGAGAGCTAGTGAGAGAGAGGGGTTGGAGACTTAGAGACAGAAACCTAGTAAGAGAGGGGTTTGGAGAGATGGAGGAGGAGAGGAAGGACAAGAGAGAGAGAGAGAGAGAGAGAGAGTGAGATAAATAAATAATAATAAATAAATAAGGAATAAAGAAGAAAATGAAGGAAGAAGAAGAAGGAAGGAAGGAAGAAGGGAGGGAAGAAGAAGGAAGGCTTATTACATATGATGATTGTAGCATGACTCTATTATTTGTCAATGTGGACATATAACCTGCGGTCTCCTACTTCAGCTACCCAACACATTTAGCCATTTCAATCCCCTGAAACAGTCTTTTCCTGCATTATAGAGCTATAATCGTTATGCTCAATTCTATATAAAACATATATCTATATTTTTCTCCTTAATATCTAAGCATACATCTTGAGCTGTCTCTATTCTCCTGACTGGTGGTTCCTTTTCTAAAGCAATGAAATAAGCTTCTCTGCATCTCTGGGTAAACAATGGAAAGGAATGTGTTATTCAGTACATTTAGTTATTGCTTGCTTTTCTAAAGACTACCAACCTTACCAGCAGGCATGCAACTAAAATAGTTAAATAATCTAGCTACTGATAGCCTGAAATGGACTCTTGGTAGCTAGTTATGAGGTTGGGAACCAATCTGGGCTAAAGACAACTTCAGAAAACTGCGAGGTCACGAGTAGTATTACAGAGAAACAACAACAACAAACTTTTTTTTTAAATAAATAAATACATATATATATATATATATATTTTTTTTAAATGACACCTCTGAGGGGGAACGTGACCCGGTGACCCTGTGACCCCTACGAGTCTGTGCTTTCCTACTTCCAGATAAAATCATCTTGGTAAAATTGACCTTTTAATAATGATATTAATTGAGTCTATTCTCGAGATGACAAAACCATAATAATTTAATCTCTCTTCCTCTCATTGTGTTATCTCTAAACCCTGGTCCGAGCCAGTGATCCAGTCCATTAATCGCTCATCCTTATCTGTGCAGCTACTGACGTACATGTAGCGTTGGTTCATCATACTAGCCAAAGAACAAAAATCCAACCCAAATGATTCACAACCTTTAAAGGGATTTTTTTAAATGTCAACTTCATTTTCATCATCTCCAGCATTACCCCCAACATCAACGTATGTGAAAAGGGCGCATTTCTATGTTTTGTAGTAAAAAAGAAAGAGGAAGATATGTGTTTCCACTGACATCATCGGTGTGCTACATGTGATTTTAACCAATTATGACCAGGCATTGCCTACTAATTGCCTCCTAATTGTCCACTAATTGGTTGAAGATGTCATTGGAAACACTTGTCTTCCTCTATCTTTTTTTACTACAAAACATAGAAATGTTCACTATGATTATTATTATTTGACCATGCTGGTCATTTATGAACATCTTGGCCATGTTCTGTTATAATCTCCACCTGGCACAGCCAGAAGAGGACTGACCACCCCTCATAGCCTGGTTCCTCTCTAGGTTTCTTCCTAGGTTTTGTCCTTTCTAGGGAGTTTTTCCTAGCCACCGTGCTTCTACACCTGCATTGCTTGCTGTTTAGGGTTTTAGGCTGGGTTTCTGTACAGCACTTTGATATATCAGCTGATGTAAGAAGGGCTATATAAATGCATTTGATTTGATTCGATTTGATATGGGACGTTTTCACATATATTGATGTTGGGGGGTGGTGCTAATTTCCCTTTAAGTACGTAGACGCAAACAGATCCTCTCATTGGGATATACACTGAATGTTTCCATGACATAGACTGACCAGGTGAATCCAGGTGAAAGCTATGATCCCTTAATGATGTCACCTGTTAAATCCATTACAATCAGTGTAGATGAAGGGGAAGAGAAAGAAAGATTTTTAAGCCCTGAGACATGGAATGTGTATGTGTGCCATTCAGAAGGTGAATGGAAAAACAAATATTTAAGTACCTTTAAATGGGGTATTGTAGTAGATGCCAGGCGCACCAGTTTGAGTGTGTCAAGAACTGTACCGCTGCTGGGTTCACCTCAACAGTTTCCCATGTGTATCAAGAATGGTCCACCACCCAAAGGACATCCAGCCAACTTGACACAACTGTGGGAAGCATTGGAGTGAACATGGACCAGCATCCCTGTGGAACGCTTTCGACATCTTGAAGTGTTCATGCCCAGATGAATTGAGGCTGTTCTGAGGGCTAAGGGAGGTGCAACTCAATATTAGGAAGGTGTTCCTAATGTTCTTTACACTCAGAGGAGTTGTTCCTTAGAGAGTAGTCAACAGAGCCACAGATAAAGATGTCTGTATGTCTCACAGTCCTAAGGCTTTAATTAAGACCATTCAATCAAAGTGGTTGTGCTTTTCTGTTTGTATGTGTTCATGTTTGGTCGCGTCCCTTCCCACTTGGGAAAACAATAGTTCAATCAATGTTTTTCCATGTGATTTCAACCCCAAAATCTATGTGATGACATTGAATCAACGTGGAAAACTACTTGGATTTATAAAAAGTAATCACTGTAAATGCATTTTGTCTTTTTTCACCCAATTTTTTATCCAAATCCAATGACACGGTGAAATGTTTAGTTGATTTCATGTTAAATTCATGTTAGTTGAAGGTGCAAACAAATGTAAATGAAAGCTAGACGTTGAACTGATGTCTGAACCCAGTTGGTTAACTTTGCATCGCTAAGAAATATTTGTATGGATGAGAACAACCCCCTCTAACACACACACAGAACTCCCCGAGACCCCCTCCCTCTCACACACACACGCACACAGAGCCCCCAGATCCCCGCCCCCTCACACACACACACACACACACACACACACACACACACACACACACACACACACACACACACACACACACACACACACACACTCTCTCTCTCTCTCTCT
>NW_027000964.1:0-8045 GCF_036934945.1 Oncorhynchus masou masou
ACCTCTTTCTTCTCACATCACCCTCTTTCTTCTCACATCACCATCTTTCTTCTCACATCACCCTCTTTCTTCTCACATCCCCCTCTTTCTTCTCACATCACCCTCTTTCTTCTCACATCAACCTCTTTCTTCTCACATCACCCTCTTTCTTCTCACATCACCCTCTTTCTTCTCACATCACCCTCTTTCTTCTCACATCACCATCTTTCTTCTCACATCACCCTCTTTCTTCTCACATCACCCTCTTTCTTCTCACATCAACCTCTTTCTTCTCACATCACCCTCTTTCTTCTCACATCACCATCTTTCTTCTCACATCACCCTCTTTCTTCTCACATCCCCCTCTTTCTTCTCACATCACCCTCTTTCTTCTCACATCACCCTCTTTCTTCTCACATCACCCTCTTTCTTCTCACATGCCCCTCTTTCTTCTCACATCACCCTCTTTCTTCTCACATCACCATCTTTCTTCTCACATCACCCTCTTTCTTCTCACATCACCCTCTTTCTTCTCACATCAACCTCTTTCTTCTCACATCACCCTCTTTCTTCTCACATCACCATCTTTCTTCTCACATCACCCTCTTTCTTCTCACATCCCCTTCTTTCTTCTCACATCACCCTCTTTCTTCTCACATCACCCTCTTTCTTCTCAAATCACCCTCTTTCTTCTCACTTCCTTTATTCCTATTTTCTCTCTGTTTTCAAACCCCTGTCTTCCTCCCTTCTGCTCTCTCTCCCACCCCCTCTTCACCCCATCACCACTTTGGCCTACTTAGGACTGATAAACCAGAGAATGTTCCAGAGAAAATGAATAAATACTCAAATATACAGTTGTAGATCAACAGTTGTCGATCAACTGTGTACAGATGTAATATCACCTATTACTATGATGTATCAGCTGTTGGGAGCACGGTACTGGCAATGCTACTGTTGAGAGTTCAATTTCCAGGATGGATTTTCTATGTGTGTGTGTGTGTGTGTGTGTGTGTACATAACTGTAGTTCAATAGTGTCTGCTGAATGACCATATTCTTATGGTGTAATACCCTCTTTATAAGCTCTTGTGTTAGAAAGACTACGTTCAGTAAATAAGAGGAATACAGGTATATTTTGATCTCGCTCTCTCTACCTTTCTCACTCCATCCCTCCCTCTATCCCACTCTCTTTCTCCCTCCCTCCCTCTATCCCACTCTCTTTCTCCCTCTCCCTCTATCCCACTCTCTTTCTCCCTCCCTCCCTCTATCCCACTCTCTTTCTCCCTCTCTCCCCCATCCCATCTCTTTCCATCCCTCTCTCCATCCCCTCCCCTCCATCCTCACTCCATCCCTCCCCCATCCCACTTCTTTCCATCCCTCCTCCATCCCTCCATCCATCCCTCCTCCCTCTATCCCCCTCTGTCCACTCTCTTCTCCATCCCTCCTCCATCCTCTCCATCTGTCCTCCCTCCTCCATCCTCTCCCTCTATCCCACTCTCATTCTCCATCCTCCCCCATCCCACTCCCTTTCTTCCTCCCTCCCTCCTTCCATCCCTCTATCACACCCCTTATCCATCCTCCTCCATCCCCTCCTCTATCCTCCATCCTCCCTCTATCCCACTTCTTCCCAACCCCCCCATCCCTATCACACTCTTTCTCCATCCCTCTCTCCATCCCTCCCCCTTCCTCTATCCCACTCTTCTCCATCCCTCCATCCATCCCTCCTCCCTCCATCCTCCCCATCCCCACTTTCTTTCTATCCTCCATCCATCCCTCTCTCCTCCCCTCCATCCCTCTCTCTCCTCTATCCACTCTCTCCATCCCTCTATCACACTCTCTTTATCCATCCATCCCTCCATCCCTCCCTCTATCCCTCCATCCCTCCCCCTCTATCCCACTCTCTTTCCTCCCCCCTCCCTCCTCCATCCCTCTATCACACTCTCTTTGTCTCCATCCCTCTCTCCATCCCTCCCTCTATCCCTCCATCCTCCATCCCTCTATCCCACTCTCTTTCCCATCCCTCTCTCCATCCCTCCCTCTATCCCTCCATTCCTCCCTCTATCCCACTCTTTCCCTCCTCCATCCCTCCTCCATCCCTCCATCCCTCCCTCTATCCCACTATCTCACTCATCCCTCTCCATCCCCTCCCTCTATCCCACTCTCTTTCTCCATCTTCCACTCCCTCTATCCCACACTCTTTCTCCTGTCCTTCCTCTATCCCACACTCTCCTCCCTTCCCTCCCTCCCTCTCCCTCCCTCCTCCCTCCTCCCTCCCTCCCTCCTCCCTCCCTCCCTCCTCCCTCCCTCCCTCCCTTCCTCCCCTTCCCTCCTCCCTCCCTCCTCCCTCTCCCATTGCTTCCCTTCCTCTCCATCCTTCTTCTTCCTTCTTCTCCTTGCTCACTATCTCTCTCCTTTCGTCTCCACTTGTTCCCCTCTCTCCCTCTCTCTCCCTTTCTTCATCTCCCCCTCTCTCTGCCTGCAGCTAGTTAGTGGCCTAGATAGTGATCATTGCAGAAGGTTAGTTACTGTAGTCAAAGAAACAAAACTATGGTAATATGGAATCAAGGGAATGCACACACACATGCAGCAAATATAGCTGTTGCATATTTATTGAATTAGAATGTTCCCTATCCACCATACAGTATAATGCTGTTGATGCTTTTCAGTGTGTTGTGAATATGAATATGAATGTGACTGAACTGAGTACTGTATTTCTCAGTGATAAGAAATGGTTGCAAAGAATGCCAAACTGGAACTCCTTAAAGGGCTGCTTTAAGTATCACAAATGCAGGATAGAGTCCATTGCAATGTAAATATACATTCAACAGGTTGAGATTTTCAAAGGTATGTGTTCACTTAAAAAGAAAATATGTGGGATCAACAAATCTAGACCAGGGGTTATTTTTCAGCCTGGACCCAAATGAGGAAATGCTGTGTTTTACTGGGACCCAAATGAGAAATGCTGTGTTTTACTGGGACCCAAATGAGAAATGCTGTGTTTTACTGGGACCCAAATGAGAAATGCTGTGTTTACTGGGACCCAAATGAGAAATGCTGTGTTTTACTGGGACCCAAATGAGAAATGCTGTGTTTTACTGGGACCCAAATGAGAAATGCTGTGTTTTACTGGGACCCAAATGAGAAATGCTGTGTTTTACTGGGACCCAAATGAGAAATGCTGTGTTTTACTGGGACCCAAATGAGAAATGCTGTGTTTTACTGGGACCCAAATGAGAAATGCTGTGTTTTACTGGGACCCAAATGAGAAATGCTGTGTTTTACTGGGACCCAAATGAAAATACTGTGTTTTACTGGGACCCAAATGAGAAATTCTGTGTTTTACTGGGACCCAAATGAGAAATGCTGTGTTTTACTGGGACCCAAATGAGAAATGCTGTGTTTTCCTGGGACCCAAATGAGAAATGCTGTGTTTTACTGGGACCCAAATGAGAAATGCTGTGTTTTACTGGGACCTTTGCAAATGCCTAAAACTGTGTTTTATAGACAAAATCAAAGAACAATGGACCCCATTACAGATAGCTATTCATGTTTATTTTTTCCCCCTGAAATGCTGTCTTGTTACTGTTGCTGACCCAAATAAATCATTTTAATTCTGTGTTTTACTGGGACCCAACAGATAAATGCACTGTTTTTGATGGGACCCAATACAGATGAAAAATGATCAGGCCTACTGTACATCTTACTGTGTTTTACTGGGACCCACAATAAATAATTTTATTCTGTGTTTTACTGGGACCAAATCGAGAAATTTTCAACAAGCATGTCTATTCTGGGACTCAAATGGTTTCGACTGTGTTTTACTGGGACATGCTCAAATGAGAAATTCTGGTTTTACTGGGACTCAAATGAGAACCTGACTGTGTTTTATGGGACCCAAACTGAGAAATTCTGTGTTTTCCTCAGACCAGGCAGGAGAAAGCTTCCTGCTGTTTTCCTGGGACCCAATCTTATGAAAACATGCAACTACAGTTTGCCTCAAATATTGGTACATTTCTTTGCCAGTTATGAATAAAAATATTACTTGTATTTTGACAGCAAAGAACAATAGCATGAAATTTACATTTACATTTAAGTCATTTGTAGACGGCTCTTATCCAGAGCGACTTACAAATTGGTGAATTCACCTTCTGACATCCAGTGGAACAGCCACTTACAATAGTGCATCTAAATCATTTAAGAGGGGGGTGAGAAGGATTACTTTATCCTATCCTAGGTATTCCTTGAAGAGGTGGGGTTTCAGGTGTCTCCGGAAGGTGGTGATTGACTCCGCTGTCCTGGCGTCGTGAGGGAGTTTGTTCCACCATTGGGGGGCCAGAGCAGCGAACAGTTTTGACTGGGCTGAGCGGGAACTGTGCTTCCTCAGTGGTAGGAGGCGAGCAGGCCAGAGGTGGATGAACGCAGTGCCCTTGTTTGGGTGTAGGGCCTGATCAGAGCCTGGAGGTACTGCCGGTGCCGTTCCCCTCAGGCTCCGTAGGCAAGCACCATGGTCTTGTAGCGGATGCGAGCTTCAACTGGAAGCCAGTGGAAGGCGGAGGAGCGGGGTGGCGATGAGAGAACTTGGGAAGGTTGAACACCAGACGGGCTGCGGCGTTCTGGATGAGTTGTAGGGGTTTAATGGCACAGGCAGGGCCCAGCCAACAACTGAGAGTTGCAGTAATCCAGGCCGGGAGATGACAAGTGCCTGGATTAGGACCTGCGCCGCTTCTGTGTGAATCAGTTTATTCCAGTTGTAGAATAACCTAAATATTACTTGTATTTTGACAACAACAGTTTGTCCAGGATCACGCCAAGGTCTTGTTTTCAGGACAACAATGGAGTTGTACAGTGATGGCCTGATCATGGAACGGGCAGTTTTGGGAGGAACGCTCCGTTAGCTAGCTATTAGCTGTGTACAAGGTTTATCACATTTCAGGTAATGACCCAAAATAAAGACTGGTTAAAGTAACAATGTTTGTTCAGCATAGCAATGGCAGGCAAACAACAGGTCAAGGCAGGCCAAGGGTTGGTGTATAGCGAGAATAGGAAGCAAAGGTACAGGCCCTGGGGGACAGGCTCAGGTCAGGCAGTGGGAGGAGTAGATTCTCGCCACGCCACCTGGTAGGAGCAAGGTACAGGTAGGGCAGACAGGCTCAGGTCAGGCAGGGGTTGGTAATACAGAGCAGGAGCATTTCTTAATTTACAGGACGTTAGCCCAGACAGGCTCCAGGTCAGGCAGGGGTTGGTAATGACAGAGCAAAATGTTTATTACAGGGGGCAGACAGGCTCAAGGTCAGGCAGGGGTTGAGTAATACAGGTAGGAGCAAAGGTACAGGACGGCAGACAGGCTCAGGTCAGGCAGGGGTTGGTAATACAGAGTAGGGAGCAAAGGTACAGGACGGCAGACAGGGTCAGGTCAGGGGAAGGCAGAGTGGTCAGGCAGCCGGGCCCAGAGTCAGGACAGGCAAGGGTCAAAACCAGGAGGGAGAGACTAGGGAAAAGCAGGAGCTGAGACAAAACGCTGGTTGACTTGACAAACAAGGCGAATTGGCAACAGACAAACAGAGAACACAGGTATAAGTACCCAGGGGATAATGGGGAAGATGGACGACACCTGCAGGGGTGGAGACAAGCACAAGGACAGGTGAAACAAATCAGGGTGTGACAAGGTTGTTGTTTGAAAACTCAGATCTACTACTATGAGAGATAGTACTCCCTTATTTCTGCTTATTATCACCTGTTATTAAATGACACCAATGCCTTGCTAGCTGACTTACTCTTCCACTGTCAAAGCACTGTTTCCTGAAGCACTGTTTCCGGAAGCACTGTTTCCATTTACATTTAAGTTTTCCTGAAGCTCTTATCCGGAAGCCCTGTTTGGTGAAGCACTGTCTGACATCCTGAACAGTTTCCTGAAGCACTGTTTCATGAATTACTGTTTCCTGAAGCACTGTTTCCGGAAGCCCTGTTTCCCTGAAGCCCTGTTTCCTGAAGCCCTGTTTCCTGTTGTTTCCTGAAGCCCTGTTTCCTGAAGGACTGTTTCCTGAAGCACTGTTTCCTGAAGCACTGTTTCCTGAAGCACTGTTTCCTGAAGCCCTGTTTCCTGAAGCCCTGTTTCCTGAAGCCCTGTTTCCTGAAGCACTGTTTCCTGAAGCACTGTTTCCTGAAGCCCTGTTTCCTGAAGCCCTGTTTCCTGAAGCACTGTTTCCTGAAGCACTGTTTCCTGAAGCACTGTTTCCTGAAGCACTGTTTCCTGAAGCATTCTGCCCTGTTCAAGCTGTGGATGTTTGGTCAGGATGTGTTTTATTAATTTGTTTGTTTTGAGAGACTCATTACTTAGCACTTCCCCACACAAACACATTGTGGGTGCTCCTCATTATTTCATTAATTTTGTATGAAACCAAGAGAGAAACTCATCACTGTATTTGTGTTTCATGACAATTGAGCTCAGTCAGAACTTGTGGCTGGCTTGAGCCCATTGGATGACAGTGGTGAGTGATGGCGAGTGGGAAGGACAAGTCAGAGGCTGACAGGTCATCATCTGCTGCAGTGATCTTCTAGAAAACCTCAGAAAAAAGATTAGGTGAACCGCGAAGCACACGGGCATCTCCCTCTCCCAATCGCGCAGCTGCCAAACTGAGCAGAGACCGCTGCTAAGCTGAGAGGGCACTGAACAGAGAGCACAGTTGCACTTGGCCAAATCAATTCCAGTAATGAATGAAATAATTATACATTTACTCTGACACATTGCGACCCACTATTAACCAGTCCACGACCCATTTTGTGTTGCGACCCACTATTAACCGGTCCGTGACCCATTTTGTGTTGCGACCCACCATTAACCGGTCCACGACCCATTTTGTGTTGCGACCCACCATTAACCGGTCCGCGACCCATTTTGTGTTTCGACCCACACTTTAAGAAAGGCTGATCTAGACCAATGACATCTTTCCAAACTATTTTTGAGTGAACGAGGACAGGAACTTGACTATGTAAACAAAGGCAGTAGAATAACGGAGAAAGATAGAGTGATGGAAAGAACAGAGCAGAAGTGACAGAGACAGAATGAAAGGAATGTGGAGGAAAGGTTGACAGGCAGAAAGGTCAACATCTGGTGAAGGAAACACCAGAGGACTGAGAAAGAAAGAGGAAGAAATAAAGCGAGGCAGAGGAGAGCGCAGCTTGGGAAGGTCACTGAAGGACAGAATACAGAGTCAAAAGATGAGTAAATGAAAGGAGGATGAGGAGAGGATAAGAGAGAAAGAGAGAGAGGTGGCCCAGATTGGGGCTAACCATAGCCTATTCCGATTTCAAACATGACACGCCTATCCCCAAAATCCTCCCAGAATCATCTGGGGACCAACTTCCTACAGCCGCGGCTCTCCTCCGAGAATTTCATTAATCACGCTCACAATTAGACTAGAGAGAGAGAGAGACAGGGAGACGAGAAATAAAGGGAGTGAGGGACAGAGAGAGAGAGAGGGGGGGAGCATCAGGGACAGAGAGGGAGAGATAGGGATCATCAGGGACAGAGAGAGAGAGAGGGGGATCATCAGGGACAGAGAGAGAGAGAGGGGGATCATCAGGGACAGAGAGAGAGAGAGAGGGATCATCAGGGACAGAGAGAGAGGGATCATCAGGGACAGAGAGGGAGAGAGAGGGATCATCAGGGACAGAGAGAGAGGGATCATCAGGGACAGAGAGAGATGGATCATCAGGGACAGAGAGTGAGAGAGAGGGATCATCAGGGACAGAGAGAGAGGGATCATCAGGGACAGAGAGGGAGAGAGGGATCATCAGGGACAGAGAGAGAGGGATCATCAGGGACAGAGAGAGAGGGATCATCAGGGACAGAGAGAGAGGGAGCATCAGGGACAGAGAGAGAGAGAGAGAGAGAGGGAGCATCAGGGACAGAGAGAGCGGGATCATCAGGGACAGAGAGGGAGAGAGAGGGAGCATCAGGGACAGAGAGAGAGGGAGCATCAGGGACAGAGAGAGAGGGAGCATCAGGGACAGAGAGAAAGGGATCATCAGGGACAGAGAGAGAGGGATCATCAGGGACAGAGAGAGA
>NW_027000965.1:0-8045 GCF_036934945.1 Oncorhynchus masou masou
AAAAGACCGAGTCCATATTATGGCAAGAACAGCTCAAATAAGCAAAGAGATACAACAGTACATCATTACTTTAAGACATGAAGGTCACTCAATACAGAATATTTCAAGAACTTTGAAAGTTTCTTCAAGTGCTGTCACAAAAACAATCAAGCGCTATGATGAACCTGTCTCTCATGAGGACCGCCACAGGAGTGGAAGACCCAGAGTCACCTCTGCTGCAGAGGATACGTTCATTAGAGTTAACTGCACCTCAGAAATTGCAGCCCAAATAAATGCTTCACAGAGTTTAAGTAACAGACACTTCTCAACATCAACTGTTCAGAGGAGACTGTGTGAATCAGACCTTCATGGTCGAATTGGTGCAAAGAAACCACTACGAAAGGACACCAATATGAAGAAGAGACTTGCTTAGGCCAAGAAACATGAGCAATGGACATTAGACTGGTGGAAATTTGTCCTTTGGTCTAATGAGTCCAAATTGGAGATTTTTGGTTCCAACCGCGGTGTCTTTGTGAGATGCGATGTGGGTGAACAGATGATCTCCGCATGTGTATTTCCCACCGTGAAGCATGGAGGAGGTGGTGTTATGGTGTTGGGGTGCTTGGCTGGTGACAATGTCTGTGATTTATTTACAATTCAAGGCACACTTAACCACCATGGCTACGCATAGTGGGACTATCATTTTCAACAGGACAATGACCCAGAACACACCTCCTGGCTGCGTAGAAGAAGAAGAAGGAGAGTGATGGAGTGCTGCATCAGATGACCTGGCCTCCACAATTCCCCGACCTCAACCAAATTGAGATGGTTTGGTATGAGTAGGACCGCAGACTTAAGAAAAAGCAGCCAACAAGTGCTCATCATATGTGGGAACTCCTTCACGACTGTTGGAAAAGCATTCCAGGTGAAGCTGGTTGAGAGAATGCGAAGAGTGTGCAAAGTTGTCATCAAGGCAAATTTGAAGAAACTCAAATATAAAATATATTTTGATTTGTGTAACACTTTTCTGGTTACTACATGATTCCATGTGTTATTTCATAGTTTTGATGTCTTCACTATTAATATACAATGTAGAAAATTTTAAAAATTAAGAAAAACCTTGGAATGAGTAGGTGTTCTAAATGTTTTGACCGGTAGTGTAAATAATGTCCCACCACAACATGTCCCAACAACACATGTCCCACCTCCACATGTCCCACCCCACAAGTCCCAACAACACATGTCCCACCAACACGTCCCAACAACACATGTCCCACCACCACATGTCCCAACAACACATGTCCCACCAACACGTCTCAACAACACATGTCCCACCATCACATGTCCCATCACCACATGTCCCACCACAACATGTCCCACCCCCACATGTCCCACCACCACATGTCCCACCCCCACATGTCCCACCAACACGTCTCAACAACACATGTCCCACCAACACATGTCCCACCACCACATGTCCCACCCCCACATGTCCCACCAACATGTTCCAACAACACATGTCCCACCAACATGTTCCAACAACACATGTCCCACCACCACATGTCCCAACAACACGTCTCAACAACACACGTCTCAACAACACATGTCCCACCACTACATGTCCCACCAACACATGTCCCACCACTACATGTCCCAACACACGTCCTGAGACAATGACAGCGTTGAGACATGTACCTGCCTTCAGAACGGTACCTATTCCACATTGTGTTGTGTTACAGGCTGAATTTAAAATGGATGAAATAGATTTTATTTTTCACCCATCTATACACAATACCGCATAACGAGAAAGTGAAAACATGTTTTTAGAATTTTTTACAAATTGATTGAAAATTAAATACAGAAATATCTCATTTACATATGTATTCCCACCCCTGAGTCAATACTTTGTAGAAGAGATTATTGTCTTGCTGAAAAGTGAATTCATCTCCCAGTGTCGGGTAGAAAGCAGACTGGACCAGGTTGTCCTCTAGGATCCCGTTCTTCATCTCCAGACTGGACCAGGTTGTCCTCTAGGATCCTGTTCTTCATCTCCAGACTGGACCAGGTTGTCCTCTAGGATCCTGTTCTTCATCTCCAGACTGGACCAGGTTGTCCTCTAGGATCTGTTCTTCATCTCCAGACTGGACCAGGTTGTCCTCTAGGATCCTGTTCTTCATCTCCAGACTGAACCAGGTTGTCCTCTAGGATCCTGTTCTTCATCTCCAGACTGAAGCAGGTTGTCCTCTAAGATCCTGTTCTTCATCTCCAGACTGACCAGGTTGTCCTCTAGATCCTGTTCTTCATCTCCAGACTGAACCAGTTGTCCTCTGGGATCCTGTTCTCATCTCCAGACTGGACCAGGTTGTCCCCTAGATCTGTTCTTCATCTCCAGACTGGACCAGGTTGTCCTCTGGGATCCTGTTCTTCATCTCCAGACTGGACCAGGTTGTCCTCTAGGATCTGTTCTTCATCTCCAGACTGAACCAGGTTGTCCTCTAGGATCCTGTTCTTCATCTCCAGACTGAACCAGGTTGTCCTCTAGGATCTGTTCTTCATCTCCAGACTGGACCAGGTTGTCCTCTAGGATCTGTTCTTCATCTCCAGACTGAACCAGGATCCTTGTTCCATCTCCAGGATCCTGATCTTCTTCATCTCCAGACTGGACCAGGTTGTCCTCAGATCCTGTTCTTCATCTCCAGACTGAACCAGGTTGTCCCCTAGGATCCTGTTCTTCATCTCCAGACTGGACCAGGTTGGGTCTCGTAGATCCTGTTCTTCATCTCCAGACTGGACCAGGTTGTCCTCTAGGATCCTGTTCTTCATCTCCAGACTGAACCAGGTTGTCTCTAGGATCCCAGATCTTCATCTCCAGACTGAACCAGGTTTCCTCTAGATCCTGTTCTTCATCTCCAGACTGGACCAGGTTGTCCTCTAGATCCTGTTCTTCATCTCCAGACTGGACCAGGTTGTCCTCTAGGATCTGTTCTTCATCTCCAGACTGGACCAGGTTGTCCTCTGGGATCTGTTCTTCATTCCAGACTGAACCAGGTTGTCCAGGATCTGGGATCCCAGGTCTTTCATCTCCAGACTGAACCAGGTTGTCCTCTGGATCTGTTCTTCATCTCCAGACTGGACCAGGTTGTCCTCTGGATCCTGTTCTTCATCTCCAGACTGGACCAGGCTGTCCTCTAGATCTTGGGCTGCTCCACCTTGTTTCTGTTTGAATCTTGACAAACTCAAGGGGTGTGACTTTCTGAAGTCTGTACAAGTGTACGAAATAGAATGCCTCAAGTACTAAAGTGAGCACACACACGCACACATACAGACACACACACACAAGCACGCATGCAGACGCACACACATACAGACGCACACACGCACGCACGCAGATGCACACACATACAGACGCACACACACACGCACGCACGCAGACGCACACACACAAGCACGCACGCAGACGCACACACACAGACGCACACACACATACAGACGCACTGTTGTCTGTCCAGCCTTGTCCTGTCTGTCTGTCTGTCTGTCTGTCTTGTCTGTCTGTCTGTCTGTCTGTCTGTCTGTTCTGTGAGCTAGACCCTGATATCTGTCCATTGGTCGGTCCATCCTCCTCCTGTCTGTCTGTCCTGTGAGCTAGACCCTGTTGTCTGTCCAGTCTCGTCCTGTCTGTCTGTCTGTCTGTCTGTCCTGTGAACTAGGTCCTGTTGGCTGTCCAGTCCATCCTGGTCCTGTCTGTCCTGTGAACTAGGTCTGTCTGTCCCGGTCCATCCTCGTCCTGTCTGTCTGTCTGTCTGTCTGTCTGTCTGTCTGTCTGTCTGTCTGTCTGTCTGTCTGTCCTGTGAACTAGGTCCTGTTGGCTGTCCATTTGTCCATCCTCGTCCTGTCTGTCTGTCCCCTAGTGTGGAACCACATCCCGTTCCTCCCTCTAAGTGTGGACTGTGGCTCAACACACACACACACACACACACACACACACACACACACACACACACACACACACACACACACACACACACACATACACACACACATACACACACACACACACACACACACACACACACACACACACAAAGAGGTTACACATCTGTGTCAACAGATAGATAGAGGTTTTGATATAGAGAGAAATTGAGTCGAGCAATAGAGAGAAAGAGACAGAGAGAGAAAGAAAGAGAGAGAGACAGTGAGAAGGGGAGAGACAGAGAAAAGAGAAAGAGAGGAGAAGGAGTCAGAGGGACAGGGAGGAGAGGAACACACTGCAGTTAACAGGCTTTTCCCTGATGCGAGACAACCAAGACGAGAGAGAGAGGTAGGAGAGGAGGAGGAGAGGATCAGGGGGAGAGGAGGAAGAGATAAACCTCCACTCTTCACCACAGAGAAAGATCCTGCAGCTACACCAGCCATTGTGTCGGAGAAACAGGAGAGGAGAGGAGGAGAGGAGGGAGAAGAGACGTGTGAGTTGGCTTCCTTCTTGGCTAAACGCTGAACGCTCAAAGAAAGAAAGGAATCTTCCCTCGCACTCGTTCACTAGTCCCCCCTCTCACAATGGAGTATCTAACCACATCAACACACTTGTCAGCCAGATGTGTAGAAGCGATTTCCACCCACACAGAAAGGGCTGCAAAGCCTTGTCAGTGTGTGTGTGTGTGTGTGTGTGTGTGTGTGTGTGTGTGTGTGTGTGTGTGTGTGTGTGTGTGTGTGTGTGTGTGTGTGACAGTGTGTGTTTAAAGCCAGGAGAGAGGCTCTGATAGCTCTGTCAAGGGGTTTACAGTTGGAGAAGAGAAGGAAGACTTGAGTATTATAGACTACATATCAGACAGGTGTCATTAAGAGTGTATTATAGACTACATAACAATGTCATTAAGAGTGTATTATAGACTACATAACAGATGTCATTAAGAGTGTATTACTACATATCAGACAGATGTCATTAAGAGTGTATTATAGACTACATAACAGATGTCATTAAGTGTGTATTATAGACTACATAACAGATGTCATTAAGTGTGTATTATAGACTACATAACAGATGTCATTAAGAGTGTATTATAGACTACATAACAGATGTCATTAAGAGTGTATTATAGACTACATAACAGATGTCATTAAGAGTGTATTATAGACTACATAACAGATGTCATTAAGAGTGTATTATAGACTACATAACAGATGTCATTAAGAGTGTATTATAGACTACATAACAGATGTCATTAAGAGTGTATTATAGACTACATAACAGATGTCATTAAGAGTATTATAGACTTATAACAGATGTCTACATAACAGATGTCATTAAGAGTGTATTATAGACTACATAACAGATGTCATTAAGAGTGTATTATAGACTACATAACAGATGTCATTAAGAGTGTATTATAGACTACATAACAGATGTCATTAAGAGTGTATTATAGACTACATAACAGATGTCATTAAGAGTGTATTATAGACTACATAACAGATGTCATTAAGAGTGTATTATAGACTATATAACAGATGTCATTAAGAGTGTATTATAGACTATAGATGTCATTAAGAGTGTATTATAGACTACATAACAGATGTCATTAAGAGTGTATACATATCAGATGTCTACATAGACTACATAACAGATGTCATTAAGAGTGTATTATAGACTACATAACAGATAGACTACATTAGAGAGAGTGTATTATAGACTACATAACAGATGTCATTAAGAGTGTATTATAGACTACATAACAGATGTCATTAAGAGTGTATTATAGACTACATAACAGATGTCATTCATTAAGATGTCATATTATAGACTACATAACAGATGTCATTAAGAGTGTATTATAGACTACATAACATTAGAGTGTAGACTACATAACAGATGTCATTATAGACATAACAGATGTCATTAACAGATGTCATTAAGAGTGTATTATAGACTACATAACAGATGTCATTAAGAGTGTATTATAGACTACAGATATTAAGATGTATTAAGTGTAAGTGTATTATTATTATTGAGTGTATTATAGACTACATAACAGATGTCATTAAGAGTGTATTATAGACTATATAACAGATGTCATTAAGAGTGTATTATAGACTACATAACAGATGTCATTAAGAGTGTATTATAGACTACATAACAGATGTCATTAAGAGTGTATTATAGACTACATAACAGATGTCATTAAGAGTGTATTATAGACTATATAACAGATGTCATTAAGAGTGTATTATAGACTACATAACAGATGTCATTAAGAGTGTATTATAGACTACATAACAGATGTCATTAAGAGTGTATTATAGACTACATAACAGATGTCATTAAGAGTGTATTATAGACTACATAACAGATGTCATTAAGAGTGTATTATAGACTACATAACAGATGTCATTAAGAGTGTATTATAGACTATATAACAGATGTCATTAAGAGTGTATTATAGACTACATAACAGATGTCATTAAGAGTGTATTATAGACTACATACCAGATGTCATTAAGAGTGTATTATAGACTATATGTAACAGATGTCATTAAGAGTGTATTATAGACCCATAACAGATGTCATTAAGAGTGTATTATAGACTACATAACAGATGTCATTAAGACTACAACATATGTCATTGTATTATAGACTACATAACAGATGTCATTAAGAGTGTATTATAGACTACATAACAGATGTCATTAAGAGTGTATTATAGACTCTACATAACAGATGTCATTAAGAGTGTATTATAGACTATGTCATAGACATTTAAGATATTATAGATGTCATTAAGAGTGTATTATAGACTACATAACAGATGTCATTAAGAGTTTATTATAGACTACATAACAGATGTCAATAAGAGTGTATTATAACAGATGTCTACATAACAGATGTCATTAAGAGTGTATTATAGACTACATAACAGATGTCATTAAGAGTGTATTATAGACTACATAACAGATGTCATTAAGAGTGTATTATAGACTACATAACAGATGTCATTAAGAGTGTATTATAGACTACATAACAGATGTCATTAAGAGTGTATTATAGACTACATAACAGATGTCATTAAGAGTGCATTAATGAGTGTATTATAGACTACATAACAGATGTCATTAAGAGTGTATTAAGAGATGTCATTAAGAGTGTTATAGACTACATAACAGATGTCATTAAGAGTGTATTATAGACTACATAACAGATGTCATTAAGAGTGTATTATAGACTACATATCAGACATATTTTTATTTTATTTTATTTCACCTTTATTTAACCTGTTGGGCAAGTTGAGAACATTTTCTCATTTTACAATTGCGACCTGGCCAAGATAAAGCAAAGCAGTTCGACACATACAACAACACAGAGTTACATGGAGTAAAACAAACATACAGTCAATAATACAGTATAAACAAGTCTATATACGATGTGAGCAAATGAGGTGAGATAAGGGAGGTAAAGGTAAAAAAAGGCCATACAATAGCAAGTAAAACACTGGAATGGTAGATTTGCAGTGGAAGGATGCAAAGTAGAAATAAAATAATGGGGTGCAAAGGAGCAAATAAATAAATAAATAAATACAGTAGGGAAAGAGGTAGTTGTTTGGGCTAAATTATAGATGGGCTGTGTACAGGTGCAGTAATCTGTGAGCTGCTCTGACAGTTGGTGCTTAAAGCTGGTGAGGAGATGAGTGTTTCAGTTTCAGAGATTTTTGTAGTTCGTTCCTGTCATTGGCAGCAGAGAACTGGAAGGAGAGGTGGCCAAAGAAAGAATTGGTTTTTTGGGGGTGACTTGAGAGATATACCTGCTGGAGCGTGTGCTACAGGTGGGAGATACTATGGTGACCAGTAGATGACATGGAGCCAGTGGGTTTGTCGACGAGTATGAAGTGTGGGCCAGCCAACGAGAGCGTACAGGTCGCAATGGTGGGAAGTATATGGGGATTTGGTGACAAAACGGATTGCACTGTGATAGACTGCATCTAATTTGTTGAGTAGGGTATTGGAGGCTATTTTGTAAATGACATCGCCAAAGTCGAGGATTGGTAGGATGGTCAGTTTTACAAGGGTATGTTTGGCAG
>NW_027000966.1:0-8044 GCF_036934945.1 Oncorhynchus masou masou
AAGTATTTAGTCACAGCATTCTGCAGCGATCCGCCATTCCATCTGCTTTGCACTTAGTGGATCTCTCATTTGTTTTCAACTGGACAATGAACCAAAACACCTCCAGGCTGTGTAAGGGCTAATTGAACAAGAATGAGAGGGATGAGTGCTGCATCAGATGACCTGGCCTCCACAATCACCCGACCTCAACCCAATTGAGATGGTTTGGGATGAGTTTGACCGCAGAGTGAAGGAAAAGCAGCCAACAAGTGCTCAGCATATGTGGGAACTCCTTCAAGACTGTTGGAAAAGCATTCCAGGTGAAGCTGGTTGAGAGATCGCCAAAAGTGTACAAAGCTGACATCAAGGCAACGGGTGGCAACTTTGAAGAATCTCAAATATATAATATATTTTGATTTGTTAATTATAGATAAAACGTATCGGTGCTCATTGGCCATTGGACATAAACATTAAGTTGGATATCGCAAACTCAACAATGAGTGGTTTGGAAGGAATCAGTGGCTAACAGCAAACATTGCAATGCAATCATTAGCCTGCTCTTCACTGGAGTGGCTGTGTAGTCCCAAGCTTTTCCTAGTTTAAAATCATAAACATTCAACATTGGCCATGCTGTCAATGAAGCATTATTTGTGCCGCGCTCAAAACAACTGCTAACTCGGAACTGCAAAATCTGACATTAGTAAGTTCAAGACATCTGGGAACTCAGGAAAAATGAGCTACGACTGGGAAAATACGTTTTGAACTTTCATCCAGCTCAGAATTGTACATTCGGAACTCAGGCCTCATTCTAGAGCTACGACCTGAAGATCACTGACGTCACTGACGTCATCATGATTCAAGCTTTTTGTTGTTGTTGTGTTCAACGTTCTCTTGAAAGCACCATGAATCCAGAGGATGCCAGACTTTGATAGCAAAGTTTGATGACAAAAATTTCCCACGATGGACAGCCGCGCCACCTTCCTGTTCAAGTGAGCACAGCACAACAAGGTGAGTCCAAAAAATGTATTGCATGCTGCTACATAAATGACGTAATATGGCAGAGAGATATATATATTGTAGCTAAGAAAGTAAGCTGTTAGCAGACCATGTGCCTCACCAAATTAATGAACTATTCCACTACCAGACAAGGCTTTGCTGATAGCCAGGTGCAGCAGTGGTACTGATGTTGGGACTCTGCTGTTGGGACAGCTTTATGTAGGCTCTAACAGTATGTGGGCACCATCTTTTACCGTTATAGTGCAATTAATGTATTGTTTTGTGTTGTATTGTGTAGTGGTTTTGTTGGCATGCATCAAACATTTTTTTATTTTCTTTGCCCTCCAAGATATACAAACTAAAATCATCACTTATCATATTCCCTTTATCATATTCCCTTCGATCATATTCACTCTATCATATTCCCTCTATCATAATCCCTCTATCATTTTCCTCTCGATCATATTCTGGGAATTATATTCCCTCTATCATATTCCCTCTATCATATTCCCTTCCATCATATTCCTCTCTATCATATTCCCTCTATCATATTCCTCTCTATCATATTCCCCTCTATCATTTTCCTTATATATCATATTACCCTCTATCATATTCCGCTCTATCATATTCCCTCTATCATATTCCCTTCCATCATATTCCTCTCTATCATTTTCCTTATATATCATATTACCCTCTATCATATTCCTCTATCATATTCCCTTCCATCATATTCCTCTCTATCATTTTCCTTATATATCATATTACCCTCTATCATATTCCCTCTATCATATTCCCTCTATCATATTCCCTTCCATCATATTCCTCTCTATCATATTCCTTCTATATCATATTACCCTCTATCATATTCCGCTCTGTCATATTTCTTCCGTCATATTCCCCTCAATATTTGCTGTGACTGTCAGCGTTGTGTCCATAGCATGGAGGCGCTACCAGGAGACAGGCCAGTACATCAGGAGACGTGGAGGAGGCCGTAGGAGGGCAACAACCCAGCAGCAGGACCGCTACCTCCACCTTTGTGCAAGGAGGAGCAGGAGGAGCACTGCCAGAGCCCTGCATAACGAGGGTGGGTCAGTCATGGTGTGGGGTGGCATGTCTTTGGGGGGCCGCACAGCCCTCCATGTGCTCGCCAGAGGTAGCCTGACTGCCATTAGGTACCGAGATGAGATCCTCAGACCCCTTGTGAGACCATATGCTGGTGCGGTTGGCCCTGGGTTCCTCCTAATGCAAGACAATGCTAGACCTCATGTGGCTGGAGTGTGTCAGCAGTTCCTGCTAGAGGAAGGCATTGATGCTATGGACTGGCCCGCCCGTTCCACAGACCTGAATCCTATTGAGCACATCTGGGACATCATGTCTCGCTCCATCCACCAACGCCACGTTGCACCACAGACTGTCCAGGAGTTGGCGGATGCTTTAGTCCAGGTCTGGGAGGAGATCCCTCAGGAGACCATCCGCCACCTCATCAGGAGCATGCCCAGGTGTTGTAGGGAGGTCATACAGGCACGTGGAGGCCACACACACTACTGAGACTCATTTTGACTTGTTTTAAGGACATTACATTTACATTTACATTTACATTTAAGTCATTTGGCAGACGCTCTTATCCAGAGCGACTTACAAATTGGTGAATTCACCTTATGACATCCAGTGGAACAGCCACTTTACAATAGTGCATCTAAATCATTTAAGGGGGGGTGAGAAGGATTACTTTATCCTATCCTAAGTATTCCTTAAAGAGGTGGGGTTTCAGGTGTCTCCGGAAGGTGGTGATTGACTCCGCTGTCCTGGCGTCGTGAGGGAGTTTGTTCCACCATTGGGGGGCCAGAGCAGCGAACAGTTTTGACTGGGCTGAGCGGGAACTGTACTTCCTCAGTGGTAGGGAGGCGAGCAGGCCAGAGGTGGATGAACGCAGTGCCCTTGTTTGGGTGTAGGGCCTGATCAGAGCCTGGAGGTACTGCGGTGCCGTTCCCCTCACAGCTCCGTAGGCAAGCACCATGGTCTTGTAGCGGATGCGAGCTTCAACTGGAAGCCAGTGGAGAGAGCGGAGCAGCGGGGTGACGTGAGAGAACTTGGGAAGGTTGAACACCAGACGGGCTGCGGCGTTCTGGATGAGTTGTAGGGGTTTAATGGCACAGGCTGGGAGCCCAGCCAACAGCGAGTTGCAGTAATCCAGACGGGAGATGACAAGTGCCTGGATTAGGACCTGCGCCGCTTCCTGTGTGAGGCAGGGTCGTACTCTGCGGATGTTGTAGAGCATGAACCTACAGGAACGGGCCACCGCCTTGATGTTAGTTGAGAACGACAGGGTGTTGTCCAGGATCACGCCAAGGTTCTTAGCGCTCTGGGAGGAGGACACAATGGAGTTGTCAACCGTGATGGCGAGATCATGGAACGGGCAGTCCTTCCCGGGAGGAAGAGCAGCTCCGTCTTGCCGAGGTTCAGCTTGAGGTGGTGATCCGTCATCCACACTGATATGTCTGCCAGACATGCAGAGATGCGATTCGCCACCTGGTCATCAGAAGGGGGAAAGGAGAAGATTAATTGTGTGTCGTCTGCATAGCAATGATAGGAGAGACCATGTGAGGTTATGACAGAGCCAAGTGACTTGGTGTATAGCGAGAATAGGAGAGGGCCTAGAACAGAGCCCCGGGGGACACCAGTGGTGAGAGCGCGTGGTGAGGAGACAGATTCTCGCCACGCCACCTGGTAGGAGCGACCTGTCAGGTAGGACGCAATCCAAGCGTGGGCCGCGCCGGAGATGCCCAACTCGGAGAGGGTGGAGAGGAGGATCTGATGGTTCACAGTGTCGAAGGCAGCCAATAGGTCTAGAAGGATGAGAGCAGAGGAGAGAGAGTTAGCTTTAGCAGTGCGGAGCGCCTCCGTGATACAGAGAAGAGCAGTCTCAGTTGAATGACTAGTCTTGAAACCTGACTGATTTGGATCAAGAAGGTCATTCTGAGAGAGATAGCGGGAGAGCTGGCCAAGGATGGCATGTTCAAGAGTTTTGGAGAGAAAAGAAAGAAGGGATACTGGTCTGTAGTTGTTGACATCGGAGGGATCGAGTGTAGGTTTTTTCAGAAGGGGTGCAACTCTCGCTCTCTTGAAGACGGAAGGGACGTAGCCAGCGGTCAGGGATGAGTTGATGAGCGAGGTGAGGTAAGGGAGAAGGTCTCCGGAAATGGTCTGGAGAAGAGAGGAGGGATAGGGTCAAGCGGGCAGGTTGTTGGGCGGCCGGCCGTCACAAGAAGCGAGATTTCATCTGGAGAGAGAGGGAGAAAGAGGTCAGAGCACAGGGTAGGGCAGTGTGAGCAGAACCAGCGGTGTAGTTTGACTTAGCAAACGAGGATCGGATGTCGTCGACCTTCTTTTCAAAATGGTTGACGAAGTCATCTGCAGAGAGGGAGGAGGGGGAGGGGAGGAGGATTCAGGAGGGAGGAGAAGGTGGCAAAGAGCTTCCTAGGGTTAGAGGCAGATGCTTGGAATTTAGAGTGGTAGAAAGTGGCTTTAGCAGCAGAGACAGAGGAGGAAAATGTAGAAAGGAGGGAGTGAAAGGACGCCAGGTCCGCAGGGAGGCGAGTTTTCCTCCATTTCCGCTCGGCTGCCCGGAGCCCTGTTCTGTGAGCTCGCAATGAGTCGTCGAGCCACGGAGCGGGAGGGGAGGACCGAGCCGGCCTGGAGGATAGGGGACATAGAGAGTCAAAGGATGCAGAAAGGGAAGAGAGGAGGGTTGAGGAGGCAGAATCAGGAGATAGGTTGGAGAAGGTTTGAGCAGAGGGAAGAGATGATAGGATGGAAGAGGAGAGAGTAGCGGGGGAGAGAGAGCGAAGGTTGGGACGGCGCGATACCATCCGAGTAGGGGCAGTGTGGGAAGTGTTGGATGAGAGCGAGAGGGAAAAGGATACAAGGTAGTGGTCGGAGAGACTTGGAGGGGAGTTGCAATGAGGTTAGTGGAAGAACAGCATCTAGTAAAGATGAGGTCGAGCGTATTGCCTGCCTTGTGAGTAGGGGGGAAGGTGAGAGGGTGAGGTCATAAGAGGAGAGGAGTGGAAAGAAGGAGGCAGAGAGGAATGAGTCAAAGGTAGACGTGGGGAGGTTAAAGTCGCCCAGGACTGTGAGAGGTGAGCCGTCCTCAGGAAAGGAGCTTATCAAGGCATCAAGCTCATTGATGAACTCTCCGAGGGAACCTGGAGGGCGATAAATGATAAGGATGTTAAGCTTGAAAGGGCTGGTAACTGTGACAGCATGGAATTCAAAGGAGGCGATAGACAGATGAGTAAGGGGAGAAAGAGAGAATGACCACTTGGGAGAGATGAGGATCCCTGTGCCACCACCCCGTTGACCAGAAGCTCTCGTGGTGTGCGAGAACACGTGGGCAGACGAAGAGAGAGCAGTAGGAGTAGCAGTGTTATCTGTGGTGATCCATGTTTCCGTCAGTGCCAAGAAGTCGAGGGACTGGAGGGAGGCATAGGCTGAGATGAACTCTGCCTTGTTGGCCGCAGATCGGCAGTTCCAGAGGCTACCGGAGACCTGGAACTCCACGTGGGTCGTGCGCGCTGGGACCACCAGATTAGGGTGGCCGCGGCCACGCGGTGTGGAGCGTTTGTATGGTCTGTGCAGAGAGGAGAGAACAGGGATAGATAGACACATAGTTGACAGGCTACAGAAGAGGCTACGCTAATGCAAAGGAGATTGGAATGACAAGTGGACTACACGTCTCGAATGTTCAGAAAGTTAAGCTTAAGTAGCAAGAATCTTATTGACAAAAATGATTGAAATGATACAGTACTGCCTGTAGTGTGGTTTTCCACTTTAATTTTGAGTGTGACTCCAAATCCAGACCTCCATGGGTTGATAAATTTGATTTCCATTGGTGGCTAGGAAAAACTCCCTCGAAAGGCCAAAACCTAGGAAGAAACCTAGAGAAGAACCAGGCTATGTGGGGTGGCCAGTACTCTTCTGGCTGTGCCAGGTGGAGATTATAACAGAACATGGCCAAGATGTTCAAATGTTCATAAATGACCAGCATGGTCCAATAATAATTAGGCAGAACAGTTGAAACTGGAGCAGCAGCACAGCCAGGTGGACTGGGAACAGCAAGGAGTCATCATGTCAGGTAGTCCTGAGGCATGGTCCTTGGGCTCTGGTCCTCAGAGAAGCGAAAGAAAGAGAGAAAGAGAGAAATAGGGAGAGCACACTTAAATTCACACATGACACCGAATAGGACAGGAGAAGTACTCCAGATATAACAAACTGACCCTAGCCTCCGACACATAAACTACTGCAGCATAAATACTGGAGGCTGAGACAGGAGGGGTCAGGAGACACTGTGGCCCCATCCGAGGACACCCCCGGACAGGGCCAAACAGGAAGGACATAACCCTACCCACTTTGCCAAAGAACAGCGCCCACACCACTAGAGGGATATCTTCCAGCTTACCATCCTGAGAAAAGGCCGAGTATAGCCCACAAAGATCTGAAAACAATAGTGGTCCTAAAACGGAACCTTGAGGAACACCGAAATTTACAGTTGATTTGTCAGAGGACAAACCATTCACAGAGACAAACTGATATCTTTCTGACAGATAAGATCTAAACTAGGCCAGAACTTGTCAGTGTAGACCAATTTGGGTTTCCAATCTCTCCAAAAGAATTTGGTGATCGATGGTATCAAAAGCAGCACAAAGGTCTAGGAGCACGAGGACAGATGCAGAGCCTCGGTCTGATGCCATTAAAAGGTCATTTACCACCTTCACAAGTGCAGTCTCAGTGCTATGATGGGGTCTAAAACCAGACTGAAGCATTTCGTATACATTGTTTGTCTTCAGGATGTCAGTGAGTTGCTGCGCAACAGCCTTTTCTAAAGTTTTTGAGAGGAATGGAAGATTCAATATAGTTTTTTAAGAGAGGCTTTATTACTGCCACTTTTAGTGAGTTTGGTACACATCCGGTGGATAGAGAGCCGTTATTACGTTCAACATAGGAGGGCCAAGCACAGGAAGCAGCTCTTTCATTAGTTTAGTTGGAATAGGGTCCAGTATGCAGCTTGAAGGTTTTAGAGGCCATGATTATTTTCATCATTGTGTCAAGAGATATAGTACTAAAACACTTGAGCATCTCTCTTGATCCCAGGTCCTGTCAGAGTTGTGCAGACTCAGGACAACTGAGCTTTGAAGGAATACGCAGATTTAAAGAGTCCGTAATTTGCTTTCTAATAATCATGATCTTTTCCTCAAAGAAGTCCAGGAATTTATCACTGCTGAAGTGAAAGCAATCCTCTCTTGGGGAATGCTGCTTTTTAGTTAGCCTTGCGACAGTATCAAAAAGGAATGTCGGATTGTTCTTATTTTCCTCAATTAAGTTAGAAAAATAGGATGATCGAGCAGCAGTAAGGGCTCTTCGGTACTGCACGGTACTGTCTTTCCAAGCTAGTCGGAAGACTTCCAGTTTGGTGTGGCGCCATTTCCGTTCCAATTTTCCGGAAGCTTGCTTCAGAGCTCGGGTATTTTCTGTGTACCAGGGAGCTAGTTTCTTATGAGAAATGTTTTTAGTTTTTAGGGGTGCAACTGCATCTAGGGTATTGCGCAAGGTTAAATTGAGTTCCTCAGTTAGGTGGTTAACTGATTTTTGTCCTCTGGCGTCCTTGGGTAGACAGAGGGAATCTGGAAGGACATCAAGGAATCTTTGTGTTGTCTGTGAATTTATAGCACGACTTTTGATGTTCCTTGGTTGGGGTCTGAGCAAATTATTTGTTGCAATTGCAAACGTAATAAAATGGTGGTCCGATAGTCCAGGATTATGAGGAAAAACATTAAGATCCACAACATTTATTCCATGGGACAAAACTAGGTCCAGAGTATGACTGTGACAGTGAGTGGGTCCAGAGACATGTTGGACAAAACCCATATACTCTATAGTATCCCTCTCTATCATGTTCATCTCTATCATAATTTAAGGACCGACGCCGGCGAAGAGAAGCAGGTACGTGAGTCAAATATTTAATTGTGAACAGACATAGAACAAGACAGGAACAGCTTCAGCACACTGGTAA
>NW_027000967.1:0-8044 GCF_036934945.1 Oncorhynchus masou masou
ACCTCTTACATCTATGGTGGCGCTATTTCATTTTTGGATGAAAAACGTTCCCGTTTTAAACAAGATATTTTGTCACAAAAAAAGATGCTCCGACTATGCATATAATTGCTACTGTTCGAAAGAAAACACTCTGACGTGTCCAGAAATACAAATATCTTCTCTGTGCGTGCCCTTTAACGTGAGCTTCAGGCAAAACCAAGATGAGATGGCATCCAGGAAATGACAAGGATTTTTGAGGCTCTGTTTGTCATGATCTCCTTATATGGCTGTGAACGCAAGAGGAATGAGTCTGCCCTTTCTGTCGTTTCCCCAAGGTGTCTGCAGCATTGTGACGTATTTGTAGGCAGATCATTGGAAGATTGACCATAAGAGACCACATTTACCACGTGTCCGCCCGGTGTCCTGCGCCGAAATTGGTGCGCAAAAGTCACCTGCCAGTATTTTTCCATGGGACACAGAGAGGGAAGCAAGCTTCCACGAACTGCATGTCAATGAAGAGATATGTGAAAAAACACCTTGAGGATTGATTCCAAACAACGTTTGCCATGTTTCGGTCGATATTATGTAGTTAATCCGGAAAAAGTTTCCACGTTGTAGGTGACTGCATTTTCGGTTCGTTTCGGTAGCCAGGCGCAATGTAGAAAACGGAACGATTTCTCCTACACACAGACGCTTTCAGGAAACACTGCGCATCTGGTATGTGGCTGGGAGTCTCCTTCATTGAAAACATCAGAAGCTCTTCAAAGGTAAATGATTTTATTTATTTGGTTATCTGGCTTTTGTGAAAATGTTATGCGGCTACATGCTACACAAAATGCTATGCTAGCTTTGCATACTCTTACACAAATTAGTCCATTTCTATGGTTCAAAAGCATATTTTGAAAATCTGAGATGACAGTGTTGTTAAGAAAAGGCTAAGCTTGAGAGCAAACGCATTATTTTAATTTTATTTTACGATTTTCAGAAATCGTTAGTGCGTTATGCTAATGAGCCTGAGGCTTAGTCACGATCCCGGATCCGGGATGGGGAATGGAGATCCTACTACTACAGAGGAGAGGAGGTAACATGGAGATCCTAATACTACAGAGCAGAGGGGAGGTAACATGGAGATCCTACCACTACAGAGGAGAGGAGGTAACATGGAGATACTACTATTACAGAGGAGAGGAGGTAACATGAAGATCCTACTACTACAGAGGAGAGGAGGTAAGATGAGATACTACGTAGATTACAGAGGAGAGGAGGTAACAGTGAGATCCTACTACTACAGAGGAGAGGAGGTAACATGGAGATCCTACTACTACAGAGGAGAGAGGCAATATGGAGATCCTAATACTACAGAGGAGAGGAGGTAACATGGAGATCCTACCACTACAGAGGAGAGGAGGTAACATGTTGGAGATCCTACTACTACAGAAGAGGAGGAGGCAACATGGAGATCCTACTACTACAGAGGAGAGGAGGTAACATGGAGATCCTACTACTACAGAGGAGAGGAGGTAAACATGGAGATCCTACTACTACAGAGGAGAGGAGGTAACATGTGGAGATCCTACTACTACAGAGGAGTGGAGGTAACATGGAGATCCTACTACTACAGAGGAGAGGAGAGGAGGTAACATGGAGATACTACTACTACAGAGGAGAGGAGGTAACATGGAGATCCTACTACTACAGAGGAGAGGGAGGTAACATGGAGATCCTACTACTACAGAGGAGAGGAGGTAACATGGAGATCCTACTACTACAGAGGAGAGGAGGTAACATGGAGATCCTACTACTACAGAGGAGAGGAGGTAACATGGAGATACTACATAGAGGAGAGGAGGTAACATGGAGATCCTACTACTACAGAGGAGAGGAGGTAACATGGAGATCCTACTACTACAGAGGAGAGGAGGTAACATGGAGATACTACTACTACAGAGGGAGAGGAGGTAACATGGAGATCCTACTACTACAGAGGAGAGGAGGTAACATGGAGATCCTACTACTACAGAGGAGAGGAGGTAACATGGAGATACTACTACACAGAGGAGAGGAGGTAACATGGAGATCCTACTACTACAGAGGAGAGGAGGTAACATGGAGATACCTACTACTACAGAGGAGAGGAGGTAACATGGAGATCCTACTACTACAGAGGAGAGGAGGTAACATGGAGATCCTACTACTACAGAGGAGAGGAGGTAACATGGAGATCCTACTACTACAGAGGAGAGGAGGTAACATGGAGATCCTACTACTACAGAGGAGTGGAGGTAACATGGAGATCCTACTACTACAGAGGAGAGGAGGTAACATGGAGATCCTACTACTACAGAGGAGAGGAGGTAACATGGAGATCCTACTACTACAGAGGAGAGGAGGTAACATGGAGATCCTACTACTAGAGGAGAGGAGGTAACATGGAGATACTACTACTACAGAGGAGAGGAGGTAACATGGAGATCCTACTACTACAGAGGAGAGGAGGTAACATGGAGATCCTACTACTACAGAGGAGAGGAGGTAACATGGAGATACTACTACTACAGAGGAGAGAGGAGGTAACATGGAGATCCTACTACTACAGAGGAGAGGAGGTAACATGGAGATACTACTACTACAGAGGAGAGGAGGTAACATGGAGATCCTACTACTACAGAGGAGAGGAGGTAACATGGAGATCCTACTACTACAGAGGAGAGGAGGTAACATGGAGATCCTACTACTACGAGGAGAGGAGGTAACATGGAGATCCTACTACTACAGAGGAGAGGAGGTAACATGGAGATCCTACTACTACAGAGGAGAGGAGGTAACATGGAGATCCTACTACTACAGAGGAGAGGAGGTAACATGGAGATCCTACTACTACAGAGGAGAGGAGGTAACATGGAGATCCTACTACTACAGAGGAGAGGAGGTAACATGGAGATCCTACTACTACAGAGGAGAGGAGGTAACATGGAGATCCTACTACTACAGAGGAGAGGAGGTAACATGGAGATCCTACTACTACAGAGGAGAGGAGGTAACATGGAGATCCTACTACTACAGAGGAGAGGAGGTAACATGGAGATACTACTACTACAGAGGAGAGGAGGTAACATGGAGATCCTACTACTACAGAGGAGAGGAGGTAACATGGAGATCCTACTACTACAGAGGAGAGGAGGTAACATGGAGATCCTACTACTACAGAGGAGAGGAGGTAACATGGAGATCCTACTACTACAGAGGAGAGGAGGTAACATGGAGATCCTACTACTACAGAGGAGAGGAGGTAACATGGAGATCCTACTACTACAGAGGAGAGGAGGTAACATGGAGATACTACTACTACAGAGGAGAGGAGGTAACATGGAGATCCTACTACTACAGAGGAGAGGAGGTAACATGGAGATCCTACTACTACAGAGGAGAGGAGGTAACATGGAGATCCTACTACTACAGAGGAGAGGAGGTAACATGGAGATCCTACTACTACAGAGGAGAGGAGGTAACATGGAGATCCTACTACTACAGAGGAGAGGAGGTAACATGGAGATCCTACTACTACAGAGGAGAGGAGGTAACATGGAGATCCTACTACTACAGAGGAGAGGAGGTAACATGGAGATCCTACTACTACAGAGGAGAGGAGGTAACATGGAGATCCTACTACTACAGAGGAGAGGAGGTAACATGGAGATCCTACTACTACAGAGGAGAGGAGGTAACATGGAGATCCTACTACTACAGAGGAGAGGAGGTAACATGGAGATCCTACTACTACAGAGGAGAGGAGGTAACATGGAGATCCTACTACTACAGAGGAGAGGAGGTAACATGGAGATCCTACTACTACAGAGGAGAGGAGGTAACATGGAGATCCTACTACTACAGAGGAGAGGAGGTAACATGGAGATCCTACTACTACAGAGGAGAGGAGGTAACATGGAGATCCTACTACTACAGAGGAGAGGAGGTAACATGGAGATCCTACTACTACAGAGGAGAGGAGGTAACATGGAGATCCTACTACTACAGAGGAGAGGAGGTAACATGGAGATCCTACTACTACAGAGGAGAGGAGGTAACATGGAGATCCTACTACTACAGAGGAGAGGAGGTAACATGGAGATCCTACTACTACAGAGGAGAGGAGGTAACATGGAGATCCTACTACTACAGAGGAGAGGAGGTAACATGGAGATCCTACTACTACAGAGGAGAGGAGGTAACATGGAGATCCTACTACTACAGAGGAGAGGAGGTAACATGGAGATCCTACTACTACAGAGGAGAGGAGGTAACATGGAGATCCTACTACTACAGAGGAGAGGAGGTAACATGGAGATACTACTACTACAGAGGAGAGGAGGTAACATGGAGATACTACTACTACAGAGGAGAGGAGGTAACATGGAGATCCTACTACTACAGAGGAGAGGAGGTAACATGGAGATCCTACTACTACAGAGGAGAGGAGGTAACATGGAGATCCTACTACTACAGAGGAGAGGAGGTAACATGGAGATACTACTACTACAGAGGAGGAGGAGGTAACATGGAGATCCTACTACTACAGAGGAGAGGAGGTAACATGGAGATCCTACTACTACAGAGGAGAGGAGGTAACATGGAGATCCTACATACAGAGGAGAGGAGGTAACATGGAGATACTACTACTACAGAGGAGAGGAGGGTAACATGGAGATCCTACTACTACAGAGGAGAGGAGGTAACATGGAGATACTACTATTACAGAGGAGAGGAGGTAACATGAAGATCCTACTACTACAGAGGAGAGGAGGTAACATGGAGATACTACTACTACAGAGGAGAGGAGGTAACATGGAGATCCTACTACTACAGAGGAGAGGAGGTAACATGGAGATCCTACTACTACAGAGGAGAGGAGGTAACATGGAGATCCTACTACTACAGAGGAGAGGAGGTAACATGGAGATACTACTAGAGGAGAGGAGGTAACATGGAGATACTACTACTACAGAGGAGAGGAGGTAACATGGAGATCCTACTACAGAGGAGAGGAGGTAACATGGAGATCCTACTACCACAGAGGAGAGGAGGTAACATGGAGATCCTACTACTACAGAGGAGAGGAGGTAACATGGAGATCCTACTACTACAGAGAGAGGAGGTAACATGGAGATCCTACTACACAGAGAGAGGAGGTAACATGGAGATCTACTACCACAAGAGAGGAGGTAACATGGAGATCCTACTACTACAGAAGAGAGGAGGTAACATGGAGATCCTACTACTACAGAGGAGAGGAGGTAACATGGAGATCCTACTACTACAGAGGAGAGGAGGTAACATGGAGATCCTACTACTACAGAAGAGAGGAGGTAACATGGAGATCCTACTACTACAGAAGAGAGGAGGTAACATGGAGATCCTACTACCACAAAGAGAGGAGGTAACATGGAGATCCTACTACCACAAAGAGAGGAGGTAACATGGAGATCCTACTACTACGAAGAGAGGAGGTAACATGGAGATCCTACTACCACAGAGGAGGGCTACTGGATATCCTGTCTAAAAACATTGACCCCTACTGGTCTGAATATTGACTTTGATCTCAGGCTGTTCTTATGAACAATTATATTTTCTATGAACAAGTCTTATAAGTGAATATGTTCTACTGTGCATCTTATCAGCTTACACCCAATATGTTCCCCCTGTTGATGATGCTTATTATGCATTATGTTTGAACCAAAAGATTACATGTAACAAACATTTTATGAAATTGAAACAATTAAATATATATGTGAAAGTAAATTAAACAATAATGTATGTTGATGCTAATCTTATTCAAATGTTAATTATAACAATAGCCTAATATATTAAATATGCTGTAAACTATTGGCTTTTAACCCTTTCACTCAATTCCTTGTAATTATGACACACCCCTCACTATTGTCATTGGTTGCACTAATTGCACTGTTTATCTATATAACCTGGTTCATGCATTCACAATATCACTCCTGAAGAAAGGCAGCGATTTACCCAATAAATGACTGGGACTTTATACATATGGATTGTACAACTCTCTTTGGCTTTTATAGCTTACAGTTGATTTGTCATTAATCAAATCCAAATCCAACTTTATTTGCCACATGTGCCGGATACAACAAGTGTAGACTTAGCAAGCATGAAATGCTTTCTTACAAGCCCTTAACCAACAGTGCAGTTCAAGAAGAAGAAAATATTTACCAAGCAGGCTAAAATAAAAAGTAATACTAAAAAGTAACACAATAAGAATACTAAACAAGGCTATATACAGGGGGCACCGGTACCGAGTCAGTGTGGAGCTTATTACAGGGGGCACCGGTACCGAGTCAGTGTGGAGGCTTATATACAGGGGGCACCGGTAACAGAGTCAGTGTGGAGGTTATATACAGGGGGCACCGGCACATGCAGTCAGTGTGGAGGTTATATACAGGGGGCACCGGTACAGAGTCAGTGTGGAGGTTATATACAGGGGGCACCGGTACCTCTATATACAGGGGCACCGGTACCGAGTCAGTGTGGAGGTTATATACAGGGGGCACCGGTACCGAGTCAGTGTGGAGGTTATATACAGGGGGCACCGGTACGAGTCAGTGTGGGGGCTATATACAGGGGGCACCGGTACCGAGTCAGTGTGGAGGTTATATACAGGGGGCACCGGTACAGAGTCAGTGTGGAGGTTATATACAGGGGGCACCGGTACCTCTATATACAGGGGGCACCGGTACAGAGTCAGTGTGGAGGTTATATACAGGGGGCACCGGTACCGAGTCAGTGTGGAGGCTATATACAGGGGGCACCGGTACCGAGTCAGTGTGGAGGCTATATACAGGGGGCACCGGTACCAAGTCAGTGTGCAGAGGTACAGGCTAGTTAGAGGTAATCTGTACATGTAGGTGGGGGCGAAGTGACTATGCATAGGTAACAAACAGCGTGTAGCAGCAGTGTACAAGAGGAGGGAGTCAATGTAAATTGTCCGGTGGCAATTTTTATGAATTGTTCAGCAGTCTAATGGCTTGGGGGTAGAAGCTGTTGAGGAGCCTTTTGGTCCTAGACTTGGCGCTCGGTACCGCTGCCGTGTGGTAGCTTAGAAAACAGTCGATAAGTTGGGTGACTGGAGTCTCTGACAATTTTATGGGCTTTTCTCTGACACTGCGTATTATATAGGTCCTGGATGGCAGGAAGCTTGGCCCCAGTGATGTACTGGGCCATTCACACTACCCTCTGTAGCACCTTACAGTCTGATGACGAGCAGGTTCCATACCAGGCGGTGATTCAACCGGTCAGGATGCTCTCGATGGTGCAGCTGTAGAACCTTTGAGGATCTGGGGGTCCATGCCAAATCTTTTCAGTCTCCTGAGGGGGAAATGTTTTGTTGTGCCTCTTCACAACTGTCTTGGTAAGTTTGGACCACGATCAGCACCTCTACACTAAATAATTTTCTCTGGTATCGCCAGCTTATGCTTCTTATTAGACTGTTATGAACGGGACAACATTGAAACTCCAGTTTTCACTCTTGATATGATAGCAAGGTCCAGGACATTGTTGTACAGTATATTGACCCAGTATGTTCATTTCTCATTTCAGCATTCCCTGTTTGACTACATGGTGTCAAATCAATCATGCTAGTTGAAAGGGCTAAGCTACTGCAGTACGATGCAAACGGAAGTCTAAGATAGACAGCCAACGGTAATGGAACTGTACTCTCCCTGTCTTCTCACATCTGTGTGACAGAGGGTAGAACCCAGCCTTACCACCTCCCTCTGTGGAGCATGTGTTCCACAGCCTCTGTGCTCATCACCGGCTCCTCTCTAAGCCCAGTGTCATGTTCTGAGATCCTCCCAGGGGCCGTGGGCACGCGCAGGTGAAAGGAGTGTTTGAAAAAAGCCTAGGCCCAAGGTGTGCCTCTTCCTTCCCCTGGCGGAGGCGGGCCACCGTGCACCTTCGAACAAACAGACCCTGGGATGAGGCTGCCTGCACAGCCGCCACCATGTTTGATCAGGGCAGGAGGTAGCCCTCGCCTCTCTCTCTCTCTCTC
>NW_027000968.1:0-8043 GCF_036934945.1 Oncorhynchus masou masou
CCCCTCTCTGTCTATTCTCTCTCTCTTTCCTCCCCCTCTCTGTATTCTCTCTCCTCTTGCTCCCCCTCTCTGTCTATTCTCTCTCTCCCTCCTCCTCCCCTTCTCTCTCTGTTTATTTTCTCTCTCTCCTCCCTCCTCTTCCTCCTCCTCCTCCTCCTCCCCCCCTCCTCTCCCTCTCTGTCTATTCTCTCTCTCCTCTTCCTTCCGCCTCTCTGTCTATTCTCTCTCTGTCCTCCTCCACCCCCTCTCTGTCTATTCTCTCTCTGTCCCTCCCTCCTCCCCCTCTCTCTCTCTCCCCCTCCCCTCCTCCCTCCTCCCCCTCCTCCCTCCTCCTCCTCCTCCTCCTCCTCCTCCTCCTCCTCCTCCTCCTCCTCCTCCTCCTCCTCCCCCTCTCTCTCTGTCTATTTTCTCTCTCCTCTTTCTACCCCTCTTTCTGTCTATTCTCTCTCTCCTCTTCCTACCCCTCTGTCTGTCTATTCTCTCTCTTCCTCCTCTTTCTCACTGTCTATTCTCTCTCCTCCTCCTCCCCCTCTCTCTTTGTCTATTCTTTCTCTCCTCTTCCTACCCCTCTCTCTGTCTATTCTCTCTCCTCCTCCTCCCCATCTCTCTCTCTGTTTATTCTCTCTCTCTCTCTCTCTCTCCTCCCCCTCCTCCTCCTCCTCCTCCTCCTCTGTCTCTCTGTTTATTCTCTCTCTCCTCCTCCCCCTCTCTCTCTGTTTATTCTCTCTCTCCTCCTCCCCTCCCTCTCCACTCTCTGTTTATTCTCTCTCTCCTCCTCCTCCTCCTCCTCCTCCCTCCTCCCTCCTCCTCCTCCCCCCCTCTCCTCTCTGTTTATTCTCCTCCTCCTCCCCCCTCCCCCTCCTCTCTATTCTCTCTCTCCACCTCCTCCTCCCTCTCTCTCTATGTTTTATTCTCTCTCTCTCCCTCCTCCCCTTCACCCCCTCTCTCTCTGTCTATTCTCTCTCTCTCCCTCCTCCTCCCTCCCTCCCTCCCTCTCTCTGTCTATTCTCTCCCTCCTCCTTCTCCTCCCCCCCTCTCTCTCTGTTCATTCTCTCTCTTCTCCTCCTCCCCTTATCTCTATATCTATTCTCTCTCCTCCTTCTCATCCCCCTCTCTCTCTGCTTATTCTCTCTCTATCACTCCTCCTCCTCCCTCTCTCTCTCTGTTTATTCTCTCTCTCCTCCTCCACCTCCTCCCTCCTCTCTCTCTGTTTTAATCTCTCTCTCCTCCTCCCTCCCCCTCTCTGTCGCTGTTTTATCCCTCTCTCCTCCTCCTCCCCCTCTCTCTCGCTGTTTTATCCTCTCTCCTCCTCCTCCTCCTCCTCCTCCTCCTCCTCCTCCCCCTTTCTCTCTGTCTATTCTTTCTCTCTCCTCCCTCCTCCCATTCTCTATGTCTATTCTCTCCCTCTCCCCTCCTCCTCCTCCCCCTCTCTGTCTATCTCACTCCTCCTCCTCCTCCTCTCTCTGTCTATTCTCTCTCTCTCCTCCTTCCCCCTCTTTCTATCTATTTTCCCTCTCCCCCTCCTCCTCCCTCCTCCTTCTCTCTGTCTATTCTCTCTCCTCCTCCTCCCTCCTCCTCCTCCCTCCCTCCTCCTCCTCCTCCTCCTCCTCCACCCCCTCTCTGTCTATTCTCTCTCTGTCCTCCTCCTCCCCCTCTCTCTCTCTTCTCTCCTCCTCCTCCTCCTCCTCCTCCTCCTCCTCCTCCTCCTCCTCCTCCTCCTCCCCCTCTCTCTCTGTCTATTTTCTCTCTCCTCTTTCTACCCCTCTTTCTGTCTATTCTCTCTCTCCTCTTCCTACCCCTCTGTCTGTCTATTCTCTCTCTTCCTCCTCTTTCTCATTGTCTATTCTCTCTCCTCCTCCTCCCCCTCTCTCTTTGTCTATTCTTTCTCTCCTCTTCCTACCCCTCTCTCTGTCTATTCTCTCTCCTCCTCCTCCCCATCTCTCTCTCTGTTTATTCTCTCTCTCTCTCTCTCTCTCTCTCTCTCTCTCTCTCTCTCTCTCTCTCTCTCTCTCTCTCTCCTCCCCCCTCCCTCCTCCCTCCTCCTCCTCTGTCTCTCTGTTTATTCTCTCTCTCCTCCTCCCCCCTCTCTCTCTGTTTATTCTCTCTCTCCTCCTCCTCCCCTCTCGCTCTCTGTTTATTCTCTCTCTCTCCTCCCCTCCTCCTCCCCTCTCTGTTTATTCTCTCTCTCCTCCTCCCCTCCTCCTCCTCCTCCTCCCCCTCTCACTCTCTGTTTATTCTCCTCCTCCTCCTCCTCCCCCTCGCTCTCTATTCTCTCTCTCCACCTCCTCCTCACTCTCTCTCTATGTTTATTCTCTCTCTCCTCCTCCTCCTCCACCCCTCTCTCTGTCTATTCTCTCTCCTCCTCCTCCTCCTCCCCCTCCCTCTCTCTGTCTATTCTCTCTCTCTCCTCCTCCTCCTCCTCCCTCCCTCTCTCTGTCTATTCTCTCTCTCCTCCTCCTCCTCCTCCCTCCCTCTCTCTGTCTATTCTCTCTCTCTCTCTCTCCTCCCCCTCCTCCTCCTCCCCCTCTGTCTCTCTGTTTATTCTCTCTCTCCTCCTCCCCCTCTCTCTCTGTTTATTCTCTCTCTCCTCCTCCTTCCCTCTCGCTCTCTGTTTATTCTCTCTCTCTCCTCCTCCTCCTCCTCCCCCTCTCTCTGTTTATTCTCTCTCTCCTCCTCCTCCTCCTCCTCCTCCTCCCCCTCTCACTCTCTGTTTATTCTCCTCCTCCTCCCTCCCCCTCGCTCTCTATTCTCTCTCTCCCACCTCCTCTCCCTCTCTCTCTATGTTTATTCTCTCTCTCCTCCTCCTCCTCCACCCCCTCTCTCTCTGTCTATTCTCTCTCTCCTCCTCCTCCTCCTCCCTCCCTCTCTCTGTCTATTCTCTCCCTCCTCCTTCTCCTCCCCCCTCTCTCTGTTGTTCATTCTCTCTCTTCTCCTCCTCCCCTTCTCTCTATATCTATTCTCTCTCCTCCTTCTCATCCCCCTCTCTCTCTGCTTATTCTCTCTATCCTCCTCCTCCTCCCCCTCTCTCTCTGTTTATTCTCTCTCTCCTCCTCCACCTCCTCCTCCTCTCTCTCTCTGTTTAATCTCTCTCTCCTCCTCCTCCCCCCTCTCTGTCGCTGTTTATCCTCTCTCTCCTCCTCCTCCCCCTCTCTCTCGCTGTTTATCCTCTCTCTTCTCCTCCTCCTCCTCCTCCTCCTCCCCCTTTCTCTCTGTCTATTCTTTCTCTCTCCTCCTCCTCCCATTCTCTATGTCTATTCTCTCCGTCTCCTCCTCCTCCTCCCCTCTCTGTCTATTCTCACTCCTCCTCCTCCTCCCCTCTCTCTGTCTATTCTCTCTCTCTCCTCCTTCCCCTCTTTCTATCTATTTTCCCTCTCCCTCCTCCTCCTCCTCCACCAACTCCTCCTCCTCCCCTTCTCTCTGTCTATTCTCTCTCCTCCTCCTCCTCCTCCTCCTCCTCCTCCTCCTCCTCCTCCTCTCTCTGTCTTTTCTCTCTCCTCCTCCTCCTCCTCCTTCTCCTCTTCCCCCTTTCACTGTCTATTCTCTCTCTCTCCCTCCTCCTCCTCCTCCTCCTCCTCCTCCCCCCTCTCTGTCTATTCTCTCTCTCTTTCCTCCCCCTCTCTCTGTCTATTCTCTCTCTCCTCTTCCTCCCCCTCTCTGTCTATTCTGTCTTTCTCCTCCTCCTCTTCCTCCTCCTCCTCCTCCCCTCTCTGTCTATTCTCTCTCTCCTCTTCTTCCCCCTCTCTGTCTATTCTCTCTCTGTCCTCCTCCACCCCCTCTCTGTCTATTCTCTCTCTGTCCTCCTCCCCCTCTCTCTCTCTTCTCTCCTCCTCCTCCTCCTCCTCCTCCCCCTCTCTCTCTGTCTATTTTCTCTCTCCTCTTTCTACCACTCTTTCTGTCTATTCTCTCTCTCCTCTTCCTACCCCTCTGTCTGTCTATTCTCTCTCTTCCTCCTCTTTCTCACTGTCTATTCTCTCCCTCCTCCCCCTCTTGTCTATTCTTTCTCTCCTCTTCCTACCCCTCTCTCTGTCTATTCTCTCTCTCCTCCTCCTCCCCATCTCTCTCTCTGTTTATTCTCTCTCTCTCTCTCTCTCCCCCTCCTCCCCTCCTCCTCCTCCTCTGTCACTCTGTTTATTCTCTCTCTCCCTCCCCCCTCTCTCTGTTTATTCTCTCTCTCCTCCTCCTCCCTCTCACTCTCTGTTTATTCTCTCTCTCCCTCCTCCTCCTCCTCCCCTCCTCCTCCTCCTCCTCTTCCCCCTTTCACTGTCTATTCTCTCTCTCCCTCCCTCCTCCTCCTCCTCCCCTCCTCCTCCTCCTCCTCCCCTCTCTGTCTATTTCTCTCTCTCTTTCCTCCCCTCTCTCTGTCTATTCTCTCTCTCCTCTTGCTCCCCCTCTCTGTCTATTCTCTCTCTCCTCCTCCTCCCCTTCTCTCTCTGTTTATTTTCTCTCTCCTCCTCCTCTTCCTCCTCCTCCTCCTCCTCCTCCTCCTCCTCCCCTCTCTGTCTATTCTCTCTCTCCTCTTCTTCCGCCTCTCTGTCTATTCTCTCTCTGTCCTCCTCCACCCCCTCTCTGTCTATTCTCTCTCTGTCCTCCTCCTCCCCCCTCTCTCTCTCTCCTCCTCCTCCTCCTCCTCCTCCTCCCCCTCTCTCTCTGTCTATTTTCTCTCTCCTCTTTCTACCCCTCTTTCTGTCTATTCTCTCTCTCCTCTTCCTACCCCTCTGTCTGTCTATTCTCTCTCTTCCTCCTCTTTCTCACTGTCTATTCTCTCTCCTCCTCCTCCCCCTCTCCTTGTCTATTCTTTCTCTCCTCTTCCTACCCCTCTCTCTGTCTATTCTCTCTCCTCCTCCTCCCCCCCTCTCTCTCTCTGTTTATTCTCTCTCTCTCTCTCCTCCCTCCTCCCTCCTCCTCCTCCTCCTCTGTCTCTCTGTTTATTCTCTCTCTCCTCCTCCTCCCCCCTCTCTCTCTGTTTATTCTCTCTCTCCTCCTCCCCTCTCGCTCTCTGTTTATTCTCTCCTCCTCCTCCTCCTCCCCCTCTCTCTGTTTATTCTCTCTCTCCTCCTCCTCCTCCTCCCCCTCTCACTCTCTGTTTATTCTCCTCCTCCTCCTCCTCCCCCTCGCTCTCTATTCTCTCTCTCCACCTCCTCCTCCCTCTCTCTCTATGTTTTATTCTCTCTCTCCTCCCTCCTCCTCCACCCCCCCTCTCTCTGTCTATCTCTCTCTCCCTCCTCCTCCTCCTCCCTCCCTCTCTCTGTCTATTCTCTCCTCCTCCTTCTCCTCCCCCTCTCTCTCTCTGTTCATTTCTCTCTTCTCCTCCTCCCCTTCTCTCTATATCTATTCTCTCTCCTCCTTCTCATCCCCCTCTCTCTCTGCTTATTCTCTCTATCCTCCTCCTCCTCCCCCCTCTCTCTCTGTTTATTCTCTCTCTCCTCCTCCTCCTCCTCCTCTCTCTCTGTTTATTCTCTCTCTCCTCCTCCTCCCCCTCTCTGTCACTGTTTATCCTCTCTCTCCTCCTCCTCCCCCTCTCTCTCGCTGTTTATCCTCTCTCTCCTCCTCCTCCTCCTCCTCCTCCTCCTCCCCCTTTCTCTCTGTCTATTCTCTCTCTCCTCCTCCTCCACCCCTCTCTCTGTTTATTCTCCCTCCCTCCTCCTCCTCCTCCTCCCCCTCGCTCTCTATTCTCTCTCCACCTCCTCCCCCCCTCTCTCTGTTTATTCTCTCTCTCCTCCTCCCCCCTCTTTCTCTGTCTATTCTCTCTCTCCCTCCTTCTCCCCCTCTCTCTCTGTATTCTCTCTCTCCTCCTTCTCCTCCCCCTCTCACTCTCTGTTTATTCTCCTCCTCCTCCTCCTCCCCCTCGCTCTCTATTCTCTCTCTCCACCTCCTCCTCCCTCTCTCTCTATGTTTATTCTCTCTCTCCTCCTCCTCCTCCACCCCCTCTCTCTCTGTCTATTCTCTCTCCTCCTCCTCCTCCTCCCTCCCTCTCTCTGTCTATTCTCTCCCTCCTCCTTCTCCTCCCCCTCTCTCTCTCTGTTCATTCTCTCTCTTCTCCTCCTCCCCTTCTCTCTATATCTATTCTCTCTCCTCCTTCTCATCCCCCTCTCTCTCTGCTTATTCTCTCTATCCTCCTCCTCCTCCCCCTCTCTCTCTGTTTATTCTCTCTCTCCTCCTCCACCTCCTCCTCCTCTCTCTCTCTGTTTATTCTCTCTCCTCCTCCTCCCCCTCTCTGTCACTGTTTATCCTCTCTCTCCTCCTCCTCCCCCTCTCTCTCGCTGTTTATCCTCTCTCTCCTCCTCCTCCTCCTCCTCCTCCTCCTCCTCCTACCCCCTTTCTCTCTGTCTATTCTCTCTCTCCTCCTCCTCCACCCCTCTCTCTGTTTATTCTCCTCCTCCTCCTCCTCCTCCTCCCCTCGCTCTCTATTCTCTCTCTCCACCTCCTCCTCCCCCTCTCTCTCTCTGTTTATTCTCTCTCTCCTCCTCCCCCTCTTTCTCTGTCTATTCTCTCTCTCCTCCTTCTCCCCCTCTCTCTCTGTCTATTCTCTCTCTCCTCCTTCTCCTCCCCCTCTCACTCTCTGTTTATTCTCTTCCTCCTCCTCCTCCCCCTCGCTCTCTATTCTCTCTCTCCACCTCCTCCTCCCTCTGTCTCTCTGTTTATTCTCTTCTCCCTCCTCCTCCTCCTCCCCTCTCTCTCTGTTTATTCTCTCTCCTCCTCCTCCTCCTCCCTCCCTCTCTCTGTCTATTCTCTCCTCCTCCTCCCTCTCCCTCTCTGTCTATTCTTCTCTCTCTTCCTCCTCCCCTCCTCCTTCTCTCTATATTTATTCTCTCTCTCCTCCTCCTCCCCCTCTCTCTCTGTTTATTCTCTCTCTCCTCCTCCACCCCTCTATTCTCTCTCTCTGTTTATTCTCTCCCTCCTCCTCCCCCTCTCTGTCTCTGTTTATCCTCTTTCTCCTCCTCCTCCCCCTCTCTCTGCTGTTTATCCTCTCTCTCCTCCTCCTCCTCCCCTCCTCCTCCCTACCCCCTTTCTCTCTGTCTATTCTCTCTCTCCACCTCCCCTCCTCCACCCCTCTCTCTCTGTTTATTCTCCTCTCCTCCCCCCTCCTCCCTCGCTCTCTATTTCTCTCTCTCCTCCTCCTCTCCCCCCCTCTCTCTCTGTTTATTCTCTCTCTCCTCCTCCCCCCTTTCTCTGTCTATTCTCTCTCTCCTCCTTCTCCCCCTCTCTCTCTGTCTATTCTCTCTCTCCTCCTTCTCCTCCCCTTCTCTCTCTCTCTCTGTTTATTCTCTCTCTCATCCTCCACCTCCTCCTCCTCTCTCTCTCTGTTTATTCTCTCTCTTCTCCTCCTCCTCCTCTGTCTCTCTGTTTATTCTCTCTCCGCCTCCCCACCTCCTCCTCCTCCCTCTCTCTGTTTATTCTCTCTTCTCCCTCCCTCCCCCTCTCTCTCTCTCCTCCCTCCTCCCCTCTCACTCTCTGTTTATTCTCTCTCTCTTCTCCTCCTCCTCCTCCTCCTCTCTCTCTGTTTATTCTCTCTCTCCTCCTCCTCCCCCTCTCTCTCTGTTTATTCTCTCTCTCTCCTCCTCCTCACCCTCTCTCTCTCTATTTATCTTCTCTCTCCTCCTCCTCCTCCTCCCCCTCTCTCTCTCTGTCTATTCTCTCTCTCCTCCTCCTCCACCCCTCTCTCTGTCTTTTCTCTCTCTCCTCCTCCTCCTCCTCCTCCCCCTCGCTCTCTATTCTCTCTCTCCACCTCCCCCTCCCCCTCTCTCTCTGTTTATTCTCTCTCTCCTCCCCCCTCTCTCTCTCTCTATTCTCTCTCTCCTCCTTCTCCCCCCCCCTCTCTCTCTGTTTATTCTCTCTCTCCTCCCCCCTCTCTCTGTCTATTCTCTCTCTCCTCCTTCTCCTCCCCCTCTCTCTCCTCCTCCTCCTCCTCCCCTCTCTCTCTCTGTTTATTCTCTCTCTCCGCCTCCACCTCCTCCTCCTCTCTCTCTCTGTTTATTCTCTCTCTCCGCTTCCACCTCCTCCTCCTCTCTCTGTTTATTCTCTCTCCGCCTTCCCACCTCCTCC
>NW_027000969.1:0-5000 GCF_036934945.1 Oncorhynchus masou masou
GGGAGAGAAACAGAGGGAGTGAGAGATGATACATGTAATACACTGTCACATTTTTCAGGGGTAGATAACAGTCTTATTGTTGTTATCACTGTCCCCTCTCTCTCTCTCTCTCTCTCTTTCTCCCAGGTGATCCCAGCCACCCAGGCCCGGCTGGCCTACCTCACCCAGCTTGCAGAGCTCATCTCCTACGGGGGCCGCTCCTACACAGCCACCATGATGGTTAGTATGTTTGAAACAACTTACAAACAATAACTATAGCTGTCAATCATTCTCTGACTCTGACCCAATTTAGAGAGATGTTATTGGCTGGACAGGATTGATCCCGCCCATTCTGGCCTGTCAGGATTCAGTATGCACCTCTACTCTCTCTCTCTCTCTCTCTCTACCTCTTTCCCACTCCCTCTCTCTCTTCCCTCATGTCTCTCCCCGTCCCCCTTCCTCTTCGGACCTCTGTACCCCTGCCCCTCTGTCTGTCTACATCCTCCCCCACCCCAGTTGCAGGACCGGGAGGCGCTGGTCAGTCTGTTGGTGGGGGCGCGCTATGGCCTGAGTCAGGTGGTCAACCACAAGCTCAACATGGTGTCCACCCTGGTAGACTTCAGCAGCATCAGTAGAGTGGAGCTGCTCTCTGAGTCAGACAGAGTCAGCCTGCTACGCATCTCCCTGCACGACATCAAGGTACCATACACACTGTCTATGATTAACATACACACAGATCACACACACACAATCTCTCAGACACACAGGTAGGTAGAGGTATACTTAGTTCACACACAAATACAGTGGATGGAAAATACAACATGTATTCTCTCTCCCTTCACACTCTCTCTCTCACTCTCTCTCTCTTTCTCTCTCTCTCTCTCTCTCTCTCTCTCTCTCTCTCTCTCTCTCTCAAATTCAAATTCAAATTCAAATTCAAGCTGCTTTATTGGCATGAAAAACATTGTGTCAATATTGCCAAAGCAACAATGTATACAATATACATTGTAACAAAATTCTAAATGATAGCAAATATAAAATATAAAAGTGTAGTAAATAATAATACAAAATTAAATACAAAAATAATAATAATTACAGTAATAACAATAATAGCAATAACAAGTAAGTTACTGCTTACTATGCAGATGTTATTATTCAGTGTCCCTCAGGCTATGACAGGAAAATACATATTTGACTGCAAGAGGAGCCATTGCTCCTTCGCCCATGAGTATTCTTAGTTTTTCCTCTGGGTTCAATTTGTAAAAATTTGGAATATGTTTAGTAATTTCTGTGAATAATGAATCTCTTTGTGAGGAATATTTATCACAGTAAAGGAGAAAGTGCATCTCTGTCTCTACCTCCCCTGTTATGCAGTGACCACATACACGCTCCTCTTTGGGTAGCCATGTCTTTTTATGTCTGCCGGTTTCTATTGCCAATCGGTGGTCACTCAGCCTGTACTTGGTAAGGATCTGTCTCTGCTTTGTATCTCTGACAGAGTAGAGATAATCAGCCAATTCATATTCTCTGTTTAGGGTCAGATAGCAATTTAGTCGGCTTTGGGATTTTGTTTCATTTTTCCAATGTTGTAAATATGATTCCTTTGATTGGTTCATGATTTTTCTTATTGGAATTCTTTCTTTTGAAGCAGTGCTGGTGTCAGCTTGGTTGGTGAGGTCCAACACCAGCTGACTGAGAGGGCTCGTTTCTGGGCTCAGCTCTTGGGTTTGAAGTGATTTAAATTGCAGACTTGAATTTGGACTTGAATTCAGATGTAGCCAAAATTTTAATGATCTTTTCTGTATTTTCATTATTACTGGAAAACGGCCCAATTCTGCCCTACATGCATTAGTTGGTGTATTTCTCTGGACTTGTAGGATTTTCCGACAGAATTCTGCATGTAGGGCTTCAATTGGATGTTTGTCCCACATTTTAAAGTCCAGTTTATTGAGTGGCCCCCAAACATCACTTCCATAAAGAGCTATTGGTAGGATTACACTGTCAAATATTTTAGTCCAAATTCTAATTGGGATGTTGATTTTGAATAATTTCATTTTTATTGCATACATTGCTCTGCGGGCTTTTTCTTTGAGTGCATTCACTGCCATATTAAAGTTTCCCGATGCAGATATGGTCAGACCAAGATAGGTGTAATTTTTTGTGTGTTCAATTAAGGTGTTGTTCAGGGTGAATTTATATTTGTGTTTCTGACATCTGGATTTTTTTGGGAAAGTCATGATTTTAGTTTTTTGGAAATTTACTGCCAGGGCCCAATTATGGCAATATTGCTCCAGAATATTAATTTTCTGTTGAAGACCTTCTTTGGTTGGTGATAGAAGTACCAAGTCATCAGCATATAGCAGGTATTTCACCTCTGTGTCAAATAGTGTGAGTCCTGGGGCTGGAGATTGGTCCAACATGTCTGCTAATTCATTGATATAAATGTTGAAAAGATTTGGACTCAAACTGCAGCCTTGTCTCACACCTCGACATTATGAAAAAAATTCTGTTCTTTGATTTTTGATTTTTATTGCACACTTGTTTTCTGTGTACATACATTTTATTAAGTCATATACCTTACCACCAAGCCCACTTTGTAGAATTTTGTAGAATAGCCCTTCGTGCCAAATCGAATCAAATGCTTTTTTAAAGTTAATAAAGCAAGCAAAGATTTTGCCCTCTTTTTTTGGTGGACGTGTTTATTAATTAGTGTGTGTAAGGTGTATATATGGTCAGTAGTGCGATGGTTAGGGAGAAAGCCAATTTGACATTTACTTATTACATTTTTTCTTGAAGAAAGGTTTGAATTCTTGAATTCAAAATGCTACAGAAAATCTTTCCCAAGTTACTGTTTACGCAAATTCCCCTGTAATTATTGGGGTCTGATTTGTCTCCACTTTTGTGGATAGGGGAGATGAGCCCCTGGTTCCAGACATCAGGGAAGCAGCCAGAAGTTAAAACCATGTTGAACAATTTAAGCACAGCATTTTGCAACTCAGGTGTGCTGTTTTTCAGCATTTCATTTCTGATGTTGTCTAGACCACAAGCCTTCTTTGATTTAATAGATTTTAGCTTTTCATTTAGTTTTTGTTGGGTTATTGGGTAATCTAATGGATTTTGGTTGTTTTTAATGACTGATTCAAGGATGTTCAATTTTTCTTTAATTTCTAATTGGTTCTGTTGCAAGTCTTTTTGTGGGATGTTTTTGTATAGATTATCAAAATAAGTTTTCCAAATTCCTACATCTTGTATTGCTAATTCTTGTGGCTTTGTTGTGCTTAAATTGTTCCACATGTCCCAGAACTGATTTTGGTCAATTGCGTTTTCAATTTCATCAAGTGTCCTGTTGGTATAATTAAATTTTTTGCGTTTCAGTGTTTGTTTATACTGTTTCAGAGTTTCAAAGTATTCATATCATAGCTCTGGGTTGTTTTGCTGCTTATGTTTTTTGTTTGACATTTGTCTCAAGTGTTTTCTAATTGTTTTACATTCATTATCAAACCATTTGTCAGAAACATTTTGATTTTTGCTTCTGATGTTGCATTTCTTTGGTTTTCTCAAATTTGCTTTCGATGCTGCTTTTTGGAATATGCAGTTGATGTTTTGAGTAGCTGAATTGACACCATCTTTATTGTTTTGGTACCGTGAGTTATTGAAAAACTGTATAGAGTTCATTATTTCATTTGAGTTCAATGTTTCAGTGAATCTCTCTGCACTGTTTGGAGCCCATCTGTATGATTGGTTTATGTTTTAGAGTTTATTGGGCTGTTTTTTTGAATGAATATTGCCGGTTAATTTCTTCAGAAACACGTTGATCTGACTGTGATCTGACACGGGTGTCTGTGGTCTGACAGTGAATGCACTAATGGAGGAGGGGTCAATGTCAGTGATGGCATAATCGACTACACTTGTCCCAAGAGCTGAGCAGTAAGTAAACTGACCTAAAGAGTCCCCTCTGATTCTACCATTAAGCATGTACAGCCTAAGGCTCGACAGAGATGTACTAACTCCTTTCCATTTTTGTTCAGTATTTGGTCAGGACTGTTTCTATCATTTATAATAGGGCTACTGTATAAGGAGGGGTGTCCAAATATGTGGTGGTTACCTGCCGCATCAGTGTAGTCAGGCTCAGAACCTGTTCTTGCATTGGAATCTCCACAAAGAAGCACTTTACCCTGTGCCTGAAATGTAATGATTTCTGTCAGGAGATTGTCAAAAAACTGATCATCATAATATGATGAATCTGAAGGAGGAGCATAAGCTGCACATATGTATACATCGTTGTCACAATAGATTGTACCTTTGTTAAGTTTTAGCCAAATGTGAGTGGTACCTTTTTTCATTTCATCCAGCGCTAAGTCCTGCTTATGCCAAATGATGATTCCACCTGAGTCTCGGCCCCGTTTAACATGTTTATGTTTGATTGACGGTAGTAAACTTTCTCTATAGCCTGAGGGACACTGAGTATCTATGTCTCCACGACACCATGTTTCCAGTAGGATTATGATGTCCTGTCCCTTGATGTTTTTAAGCAATTCTGGATTTGTTGTTTTATAACCAAAATGTGAAGAGTATAGGCCCTGGATATTCCAAGAGCTGATAGTTAATGATCTCATTTATAATAAGTGATATTCACTGGTTTGAGAAAAGTACATCGAAAAAAAACAAATAAAAATAATACTATATATATATATATATATACATACACATACATACATACATACATATATACACATACACACATATATACATATATACACATACACACATATATACATATATACACATACATACATACATACATACATACATACATACATACATACATACATACATACATACATACATACATACACATGCAGACACACATATACACACATATACACACACACCATCACACAGAATTATTTTTATAATACCGGTGTCAATAAAATTAAGAATAGTTGTAAACAAATTAATAAGAATGGAATAAGATTGCACATAAAATAAGTACAATGCAATCTGCAACCCTGTGTGTGTGT
>NW_027000970.1:0-8043 GCF_036934945.1 Oncorhynchus masou masou
TGATACTTTATGAATATGGCCTTGTGATTATAAGGTTATATTGTTTATAAGGTTATATTGTTTATAAGGTTATATTGTTTATAAGGTTATATTGTTTATAAGGTTATATTGTGTGTGAGGTTATATTGTTTATAAGGTTATATTGTTTATAAGGTTATATTGTGTGTGAGGTTATATTGTTTATAAGGTTATATTGTCTATGAGGTTATATTGTTTATAAGGTTATATTGTTTATAAGGTTATATTGTGTATGAGGTTATATTGTTTATAAGGTTATATTGTGTGTAGGTTATTGTTTATAAGGTTATATTGTTTATAAGGTTATATTGTTTATAAGGTTATATTGTGTGTGAGGTTATATTGTTTATAAGGTTATATTGTGTGTGAGGTTATATTGTGTGTGAGGTTATATTGTTTATAAGGTTATATTGTTTATAAGGTTATATTGTTTATGAGGTTATATTGTGTATGAGGTTATATTGTTTATCAGGTTATATTGTTTATAAGGTTATATTGTTTATAAGGTTATATTGTGTGTGAGGTTATATTGTTTATAAGGTTATATTGTTTATAAGGTTATATTGTGTGTGAGGTTATATTGTGTATGAGGTTATATTGTGTATGAGGTTATATTGTGTGTAGAGGTTATATTGTGTGTGAGGTTATATTGTTTATAAGTTTATATTGTTTATAAGGTTATATTGTGTGTGAGGTTATATTATGTGTGAGGTTATATTGTTTATAAGGTTATATTGTGTGTGAGATTTATATTGTTTATAAGGTTATATTGTGTGTGAGGTTATATTGTTTATGAGAAGTTATATTGTTTATAGTTATATTGTGTGTGAGGTTATATTGTTTATAAGGTTATATTGTTTATAAGGTTATATTGTGTATGAGGTTATGTTGTCTATGAGGTTATATTGTGTATGAGGTTATATTATTGATAGGTTTATACACTTTGTTTATTTGACAATGTGTTACAGTACTGTTGGGCAGGAAAACAAGTTTATCTAATAACACCTGTGGCGATGTTTTCCAGACCATGGCCTGGCCCTATTGGAGTCCTGCCCCTGTCTGGTGGACTACATATCCACCGTGTGTCTGGACAAAACTACAGATCCCAGCATGCTTTCCTTCAGCCTCAAGCTTTCCGGCCTGCTGGCGGCCAGCCAACACGGCTTCAACCTGCTTCAGGTGAACTTACTGACTGATAGATATGTTCAATCCATCCAGGTAGTATTGCATGGGTAGAAGGAAACGCACACGAATCAGATGTTATTGGTCACATGGTTAGCAGATGTTATTGGTCACATACACATGGTTAGCAGATGTTATTGGTCACATGGTTAGCAGATGTTATTGGTCACATGGTTAGCAGATGTTATTGGTCACATACACATGGTTAGCAGATGTTATTGGTCACATGGTTAGCAGATGTTATTGGTCACATACACATGGTTAGCAGATGTTATTGGTCACATGGTTAGCAGATGTTATTGGTCACATGGTTAGCAGATGTTATTGGTCACATGGTTAGCAGATGTTATTGGTCACATGGTTAGCAGATGTTATTGGTCACATACACATGGTTAGCAGATGTTATTGGTCACATACACATGGTTAGCAGATGTTATTGGTCACATACACATGGTTAGCAGATGTTAATGGTCACATACACATGGTTAGCAGATGTTATTGGTCACATACACATGGTTTGCAGATGTTATTGGTCACATACACATGGTTTGCAGATGTTATTGGTCACATACACATGGTTAGCAGATGTTATTGGTCACATACACATGGTTAGCAGATGTTAATGGTCACATACACATGGTTAGCAGATGTTATTGGTCACATACACATGGTTAGCAGATGTTATTGGTCACATGGTTAGCAGATGTTATTGGTCACATACATGGTTAGCAGATGTTATCGGTCACATACACATGGTTAGCAGATGTTATTGGTCACATACACATGGTTAGCAGATGGTATTGGTCACATACACATGGTTAGCAGATGTTATTGGTCACATATACATAGTTAGCAGATGTTATTGGTCACATACACATGGTTAGCAGATGTTATTGGTACACATGGTTAGCAGATGTTATTGGTCACATACACATGGTTAGCAGATGTTATTGGTCACATACACATGGTTAGCAGATGTTATTGGTCACATGGTTGGCAGATGTTATTGGTCACATGGTTAGCAGATGTTATTGGTGACATACACATGGTTAGCAGATGTTACTGGTCACATACACATGGTTAGCAGATGTTATTGGTCACATACACATGGTTAGCAGATGTTATTGGTGACATACACATGGTTAGCAGATGTTACTGGTCACATACACATGGTTAGCAGATGTTATTGGTCATCAATGGTTAGCAGATGTTAATGGTCACATGGTTAGCAGATGTTAATGGTCACATGGTTAGCAGATGTTAATGACGTCACATGGTTAGCAGATGTTATTGGTCACATGGTTAGCAGATGTTATTGGTCACATGGTTAGCAGATGTTACTGGTCACATACACATGGTTAGTGCAGATGTTACTGGTCACATACATGGTTAGCAGATGTTATTGGTCACATGGTTAGCAGATGTTATTGGTCACATACACATGGTTAGCAGATGTTATTGGTCACATGGTTAGCAGATGTTATTGGTCACATGGTTAGCAGATGTTAATGGTCACATGGTTAGCAGATGTTAGTGGTCACATGGTTAGCAGATGTTATTGGTCACATGGTTAGCAGATGTTATTGGTCACATACACATGGTTAGCAGATGTTACTGGTCACATACACATGGTTAGCAGATGTTATTGGTCACATGGTTAGCAGATGTTATTGGTCACATGGTTAGCAGATGTTATTGGTGACATACACATGGTTAGCAGATGTTATTGGTCACATGGTTAGCAGATGTTATTGGTCACATGGTTAGCAGATGTTATTGGCATCACATGGTTAGCAGATGTTACTGGTCACATACACATGGTTAGCAGATGTTACTGGTCACATGGTTAGCAGATATTATTGGTCACATACACATGGTTAGCAGATGTTATTGGTCACATGGTTAGCAGATGTTATGGTGACGTCACATGGTTAGCAGATGTTATTGGTCACATACACATGGTTAGCAGATGTTATTGGTCGACATACACATGGTTAGCAGATGTTATTGGTCACATGGTTAGCAGATGTTATTGGTGCTACACATGGTTAGCAGATGTTATTGGTCTAAAGGGATGGAATAAGAATATGTACATTTAAATGGATGATGAAGAAGACAGAAACACATACAGTTCACGTTAATCTCATATTCAGGCCCAACAGGTGTAGTCATTATGGTAATAGGATAGTCAATATGGTAATAGGGTAGAGTCAGGTGTAGTCATTATGGTATTAGGATAGAGTCAGGTGTAGTCATTATGGTAATAGGATAGAGTCAGGTGTAGTCATTATGGTAATAGGATAGAGTCAGGTGTAGTCATTATGGTAATAGGATAGTCTCAGGTGTAGTCATTATGGTAATAGGATAGAGTCAGGTGTAGTCATTATGGTAATAGGATAGAGTCAGGTGTAGTCATTATGGTAATAGGATAAAGTCAGGTGTAGTCATTATGGTAATAGGATAGAGTCAGGTGTAGTCAATATGGTAATAGGATAGAGTCAGGTGTAGTCATTATGGTAATAGGATAGTCATTATGGTAATAGGATAGAGTCAGGTGTAGTCATTATGGTAATAGGATAGTCTCAGGTGTAGTCATTGTGGTAATAGGATAGAGTCAGGTGTAGTCATTATGGTAATAGGATAGAGTCAGGTGTAGTCATTATGGTAATAGGATAGAGTCAGGTGTAGTCATTATGGTAATAGGATAGAGTCAGGTGTAGTCATTATGGTAATAGGATAGTCTCAGGTGTAGTCATTATGGTAATAGGATAGAGTCAGGTGTAGTCATTATGGTAATAGGATAGAGTCAGGTGTAGTCATTATGGTAATAGGATAGAGTCAGGTGTAGCGTTATGGTAATAGGATAGAGTCAGGTGTAGTCATTATGGTATTAGGATAGTCTCAGGTGTAGTCATTATGGTAATAGGATAGAGTCAGGTGTAGTCATTATGGTAATAGGATAGAGTCAGGTGTAGTCATTATGGTAATAGGATAAGTCAGGTGTAGTCATTATGGTAATAGGATAGAGTCAGGTGTAGTCATTATGGTAATAGGATAGAGTCAGGTGTAGTCATTATGGTAATATGATAGTCATTATGGTAATAGGATAGTCAATATGGTAATAGGGTAGAGTCAGGTGTAGTCATTATGGTAATAGGATAGTCTCAGGTGTAGTCATTATGGTAATAGGATAGAGTCAGGTGTAGTCATTATGGTATTAGGATAGTCTCAGGTGTAGTCATTGTGGTAATAGGATAGAGTCAGGTGTAGTCATTATGGTAATAGGAATAGTTTCAGGTGTAGTCATTATGGTAATAGGATAGAGTCAGGTTGTCGTCATTATGGTAATAGGGTAGAGTCAGGTGTGGTCATTATGGTAATAGGATAGAGTCAGGTGTAGTCATTATGGTAATAGGATAGAGTCAGGTGTAGTCAATATGGTAATAGGATAGAGTCAGGTGTTGTCAATATGGTAATAGGGTAGAGACAGGTGTTGTCAATATGGTAATAGGATAGAGTCAGGTGTAGTCATTATGGTAATAGGATAGAGTCAGGTGTAGTCATTATGGTAATAGGATAGAGTCAGGTGTAGTCATTATGGTAATAGGATCAAGTCAGGTGTAGTCATTATGGTAATAGGATAGAGTCAGGTGTAGTCATTATGGTAATAGGATAGATCTCAGGTGTAGTCATTATGGTAATAGGATAGAGTCAGTTGTCGTCATTATGGTAATAGGGTAGAGTCAGGTGTAGTCAATATGGTAATTGGGTAGTCAATATGGTAATAGGGTAGAGCCAGGTCTAGTCAATATGGTAATAGGGTAGAGTCAGGTGTTGTCAATATGGTAATAGGGTAGAGTCAGGTGTTGTCAATATGGTAATAGGGTAGTCAATATGGTAATAGGGTAGTCAATATGGTAATAGGGCAGTCAATATGGTAATAGGGTAGTCAATACGGTAATAGGGTAGTCAATACGGTAATAGGGTAGTCTATACGGTAATAGGGTAGTCAATATGGTAATAGGGTAGTCAATATGGTAATAGGGTAGTCAATATGGTAATAGGGTAGTCAATATGGTAATAGGATAGTCAATATGGTAATAGGATAGTCAATATGGTAATAGGGTAAACACCAATCAAATCCTCTCCGCTCTCCACAAGTGCTTAGCGCTTTGGGGTCCGTTTGTGATTGGGCGTCGGACTGTCTTCACCTCCTAGACATTCGTTATCTCTTCATCCCATCTCAGGATCGATCCATCCTGGGCGTGGGCCTCACGACAGCGAGCGATGGCAGGTGGCTGGCCTATGGGAGGATCCGAGCGTATGGATTGGCTGGATCCATGGCCTGAGTAACATGATGCGCCACACACAGGCCTTCCACTTCCTGGATCAGGCTGGTAGGTATGACGCAGCTGGCAACTCAGAAATCTCAGACTTCCGACTTCAAGTCCGTTACAGAGAACTGGGAACTGGTCATCCAACTCGAAATTCGAAGTCGTTAACTCGGGCATCTTTCTAGAGCTCGACAGCTTTCTAGAGCTTCGACAGCTTTCTAGAGCTTCTACAGCTTTCTAGAGCTTCTGCAGCTTTTTAGAGCTGACAGCTTTCTAGAGCTTCTGTAGCTTTTTAGAGCTTCTACAGCTTTCTAGAGCTTCGACTTTCCAACTTTTTTCACCGACATCATGATTTGAATGCTTTTTGTTCCCGAGTTCCCAGCTGTTATGAAAGCAACAGTAGTACTAAGTAGTATACTATCTAGAGCAGCCTTTCTATGGGTTTCTATCAACAGTAGTACTATAGTAGTATACTATCTAGAGCAGCCTTTCTATGGGTTTCTACCAACAGTAGTACTATAGTAGTATACTATCTAGAGCAGCCTTTCTCTGGGTTTCTACCAACAGTAGTACTATAGTAGTATACTATCTAGAGCAGCCTTTCTATGGGTTTCTATCAACAGTAGTACTATAGTAGTATACTATCTAGAGCAGCCTTTCTATGGGTTTCTATCAACAGGTTACTACAGTAGTATACTATCTAGAGCAGCCTTTCTATGGGTTTCTATCAACAGTAGTACTATAGTAGTATACTATCTAGAGCAGCCTTTCTATGGGTTTCTATCAACAGTAGTACTATAGTAGTATACTATCTAGAGCAGCCTCTCTATGGGTTTCTACCAACAGTAGTACTATAGTAGTATACTATCTAGAGCAGCCTTTCTATGGGTTTCTATCTACAGTAGCTTACTATAATAGTATATTATCTAGAGCAGCCTCTCTATGGGTTTCTATCAACAGTAGTACTAAGTAGTATACTATCTAGAGCAGACTTTCTATGGGTTTCTATCAACAGTAGTACTATAGTAGTATACTATCTAGAGCAGCCTTTCTATGGGTTTCTATCAACAGTAGTACTAAGTAGTATACTATCTAGAGCAGCCTTTCTATGGGTTTCTATCTACAGGTTACTACAGTAGTATACTGGTAGTAGGATATGGTAGCAGCCTTTCTTAAAGTATGGATTTCTGTCCACGGGTTAGCTGACAACGTCTCGAAAAACGACGCGCTCTTCAAAGAGTCAGAATGCCGCGTGTTGTTCTGGTTCTGGACGGTCAAATAGCAACAATGACAAGGCACTGTCTTGTGGGGGATCTGAAGAGGCTAGTTTCAGTTCGTTTGATCTCGTTCCTGAGGTGTGGGTTATTTTTTGTGTTTTGCTTATATCGCAAAAAAAAAAGAAATTGCTAGCTAGCTAACCAACAACTGTAACAATGTATTTTGAGACAAGTTCTCATTGTGCAACTTTATGTTTTCAATTAACATTGGAGATTAAATATCGTTTACATGCTATCAATAATCTAAGCCAACCCTGTCTGTTTCCCCATAGTTGGGTATTGCTAAACAACCAACCTGTCTATGTTAATGGTAGGTCTCGACATGTCAGAGTGATCTCAGTAGGGGTCTCAACATACTGTTGACAATTAGTATAGTAGAATACACATACTGTTGAGAATTAGAATAGTAGAATACACATACTGTTGACAATTAGAATAGTAGAATACACATACTGTTGAGAATTAGAATAGTAGAATACACATACTGTTGAGAATTAGAATAGTAGAATACGCATACTGTTGAGAATTAGAATAGTAGAATACACATACTGTTGACAATTAGAATAGTAGAATACACATACTGTTGACAATTAGAATAGTAGAATACACATACTGTTGAGAATTAGAATAGTAGAATACACATACTGTTGAGAATTAGAATAGTAGAATACACATACTGTTGAGAATTAGAATAGTAGAATACACATACTGTTGAGAATTAGAATAGTAGAATACACATACTGTTGAGAATTAGAATAGTAGAATACACATACTGTTGACAATTAGAATAGTAGAATACACATACTGTTGAGCATTAGAATAGTAGAATACACATACTGTTGACAATTAGAATAGTAGAATACACATACTGTTGACAATTAGAATAGTAGAATACACATACTGTTGACAATTAGAATAGTAGAATACACATACTGTTGAGAATTAGAATAGTAGAATACACATACTGTTGAGAATTAGAATAGTAGAATACACATACTGTTGACAATTAGAATAGTAGAATACACATACTGTTGAGAATTAGAATAGTAGAATACACATACTGTTGAGAATTAGAATAGTAGAATACACATACTGTTGAGAATTAGAATAGTAGAATACACATACTGTTGACAATTAGAAGTAGTAGAATACGCATACTGTTGAGAATTAGAATAGTAGAATACACATACAGAGTCCTTAGCTTAGTGATGAGCTTGGAGGGCACTATGGTA
>NW_027000971.1:0-2500 GCF_036934945.1 Oncorhynchus masou masou
CTCTCTCTCTCTCTCTTCTGTCTGCTCTCTTGGCTTCTACCTCTCTCTCTCTCTCTCTCTGTCTGCTCTCTTGGCTTCTACCTGTCTCTCTCTCTTTCTCCTTCTGTCTGCTCTCTTGGCTTCTACCTGTCTCTCTCTCTCTCTCTCCTCTGTCTGCTCTCTTGGCTTCTACCTGTCTCTCTCTCTTCTCCTCTGTCTGCTCTCTTGGCTTCTACCTCTCTCTCTCTCTTTCTCCTCTGTCTGCTCTCTTGGCTTCTACCTGTCTCTCTCTCTCTTTCTCCTCTGTCTGCTCTCTTGGCTTCTACCTCTCTCTCTCTCTTTCTCCTCTGTCTGCTCTCTTGGCTTCTACCTGTCTCTCTCTCTTTCTCCTCTGTCTGCTCTCTTGGCTTCTACCTCTCTCTCTCTCTTCTCCTCTGTCTGCTCTCTTGGCTTCTACCTGTCTCTCTCTTTCTCCTCTGTCTGCACTCTTGGATTCTACCTGTCTCTCTCTCTCTCTCTCCTCTGTCTGCTCTCTTGGCTTCTACCTCTCTCTCTCTCTCTCCTCTGTCTGCTCTCTTGGCTTCTACCTGTCTCTCTCTCTCTACTCTGTCTGCTCTCTTGGCTTCTTCCTGTCTCTCTCTCTCTCTCGCTCTGTCTGCTCTCTTGGCTTCTACCTGTCTCTCTCTCTCTCTCTCTCTCTCCTCTGTCTGCTCTCTTGGCTTCTACCTGTCTCTTCTCTCTCCTCTGTCTGCTCTCTTGGCTTCTACCTGTCTCTCTCTCTCTACTCTGTCTGCTCTCTTGGCTTCTTCCTGTCTCTCTCTCTCTCTCTCTCGCCTCTGTCTGCTCTCTTGGCTTCTACCTGTCTCTCTCTCTCTCTCTCTCTCTCTCTCTCTCTCTCTCTCTCTCCTCTGTCTGCTCTCTTGGCTTCTACCTGTCTCTCTCTCTCTCCTCTGTCTGCTCTCTTGGCTTCTACCTGTCTCTCTCTCTCCTCCTCTGTCTGCTGTCTTGGCTTCTACCTGTCTCTCTCTCTCTCTCTCCTCTGTCTGCTCTCTTGGCTTCTACCTGTCTCTCTCTCTCTCTTACTCTGTCTGCTCTCTTGGCTTCTACCTGTCTCTCTCTCTCTCCTCTGTCTGCTCTCTTGGCTTCTACCTGTCTCTCTCTCTCCTCTGTCTGCTCTCTGGTCTTCTACCTGTCTCTCTCTCTCCTCTGTCTGCTCTCTTGGCTTCTACCTTTCTCTCTCTTTCTCTCTCTCTACTCTGTCTGCTCTCTTGGCTTCTACATGTCTCTCTCTCTCCTCTGTCTGCTCTCTTGGCTTCTACCTGTCTCTCTCTCTCTACTCTGTCTGCTCTCTTGGCTTCTACCTGTCTCTCTCTCTCTCCTCTGTCTGCTCTCTTGGCTTCTACCTCTCTCTCTCTCTCTCTCCTCTGTCTGCTCTCTTGGCTTCTACCTGTCTCTCTCTTTCTCCTCTGTCTGCACTCTTGGATTCTACCTGTCTCTCTCTCTCTCCTCTCTGTCTGCTCTCTTGGCTTCTACCTGTCTCTCTCTCTCTCCTCTGTCTGCTCTCTTGGCTTCTACCTGTCTCTCTCTCTCTCTACTCTGTCTGCTCTCTTGGCTTCTTCCTGTCTCTCTCTCTCTCTCGCCTCTGTCTGCTCTCTTGGCTTCTACCTGTCTCTCTCTCTCTCTCTCTCCTCTGTCTGCTCTCTTGGCTTCTACCTGTCTCTCTCTCTCCTCTGTCTGCTCTCTTGGCTTCTACCTGTCTCTCTCTCTCTCTACTCTGTCTGCTCTCTTGGCTTCTTCCTGTCTCTCTCTCTCTCTCTCTCGCCTCTGTCTGCTCTCTTGGCTTCTACCTGTCTCTCTCTCTCTCTCTCTCTCTCTCCTCTCTCTCTCTCTCTCCTCTGTCTGCTCTCTTGGCTTCTACCTGTCTCTCTCTCTCCTCTGTCTGCTCTCTTGGCTTCTACCTGTCTCTCTCTCTCTCTCTCCTCTGTCTGCTGTCTTGGCTTCTACCTGTCTCTCTCTCTCTCTCTCCTCTGTCTGCTCTCTTGGCTTCTACCTGTCTCTCTCTCTCTCTCTACTCTGTCTGCTCTCTTGGCTTCTACCTGTCTCTCTCTCTCTCCTCTGTCTGCTCTCTTGGCTTCTACCTGTCTCTCTCTCTCCTCTGTCTGCTCTCTGGTCTTCTACCTGCTCTCTCTCTCCTCTGTCTGCTCTCTTGGCTTCTACCTTTCTCTCTCTTTCTCTCTCTCTACTCTGTCTGCTCTCTTGGCTTCTACATGTCTCTCTCTCTCTCCTCTGTCTGCTCTCTTGGCTTCTACCTGTCTCTCTCTCTCTACTCTGTCTGCTCTCTTGGCTTCTACATGTCTCTCTCTCTCCTCTGTCTGCTCTCTTGGCTTCAACCTGTCTCTCTCTCTCTCTCTCTCTCCTCTGTCTGCTCTCTTGGTTTCTACCTGTCTCTGTCTCTCTCCCCTGTCTGCTCTCTTGGCTTCTACCTGTCTCTCTCTCTCTAATCTGTCTGCTCTCTTGGCAT
>NW_027000972.1:0-8039 GCF_036934945.1 Oncorhynchus masou masou
CATACCCTAAGGGAACATTTCGACAATCACCGTATGGTTAGCTGAAAAGTCTGTCCATTTGTAATGGTCCCTTACTAGACGTCCGAAAACATTTTAGAAATTCGGGGAGATGTTACCGAGCGGTAGGGCCAGACCTACGGGAAGTCATCAAATGAACTTTGTCGGACATTCGGTTTCGTTTAATAAAATAAACAAATTTTAGCCCATTTTTGCGCAATGCTTCTAAATATCCATAAGAGGGCATAAGCAATCATATTAACTATTGGACTAAAGTATCCAGATGACGTGCCATATCTAAGGCAAGAAAATATTTGAAGCAGACTTGGTGAGCGTAGGTTTGGCATTATGGGAAGGTGCTTCAGAACAGTGTCTGGGCACTCCATGGTTTGAGTTATGGCCATATTTCTGGATTAAAGGTCCAAAATGAAAAATAGAAAGAATTTTTTCACTTCACGTCGAAGTCAAGGAGCCTCGGTGTCAACAAAAAAAAGCCAATAATTTATCTGTAATGGTTTCACAAGAAGTAATCGGTGACCAGATCGTGATGTTCAGATATGAAGTGGTTTTTTTTTCAACGGTTACAGATCCAGTTGCAGGGTGTTCATAAGTATTTTTAAAATGTGCTGCGGAGCTCTGCGACATTTCTGTGATTTTCTGTGATTTTCTGAAATAACACACACTCACTAAACCCTCCGTAAATAACTCAGTTCTTAATGTAGAACTTAAAACTCAGGATTCTGTAAGGCACGCCAATGAGGATATGAGTTTATTTATGGCTTCCTGTGCCAACCGGAAGTGCCATAATTGGTGTCTCAGGGGCTGTTTGGAAGGGTTAAAAAAATCAGATCTGTCCAAAACTTCATATGTGTGATTAGACAACCCCCATGAACTGTAAATCAGTCATTTTTCCCAACAGATGTCAAAGAAAAGCTCTCACACACACACAGCAAGGATGGAGTGACAAGCGTGGTGTTTAAAGACACAGAGAGCAGGCAATGGCATAAACATAATCCCAAGGCCGTGCCGAGTCAGCGAGGTGCCCCGCTTGACCGTAGCTCGCTCGGTCTGGCGCAGCGACCATGAAAAATAGGCCCACAATGATGCCTGCACCACAATGTCATTGGATTTTGGGTGACAGCGGCGGAACCGTTAGGTTTAGAAGGACAATTCAAACACAGGACTGTTCCCTAAGGTCCTCCCGATCTGTGCAAGACTAACCTTGACTGTGTGGCATTAACCTTTCACAGTTAAAAGAAGGTGTTTACAAAAAACAGTGTGCATTGACTTCTCTCCCCAAAGGAATACATTGCCTGCTCCCCTAAATACAACCTGGGGTCTTTATGGGTTATGAATGCTGTATGAACCTGTGCTTCTATGACATTCCATCAGACCACTATGAGGTCTACCTGTGTCGATTCTAAGCTTCCTGGAGCAACCGGAAGTGGTTAAATTGACCAAAAGGTATTTGGATGTACATCACCTCGAAAGGTGGCCAGAGGCCTCTGCATTATTCAACCTGTGTAGATCAGTCAATTCTCCAGCAAAGACTTAAACCTCAGGATTCCCTAGGTTTCTATGTCAGTCAAGACATGTGTATTTATAGCTTCCTGTGCCAACCGGAAGTGCCATAGTGGTGTCTCAGGGGCTGTTTGGAAGGTTAAAAAAAAAATCAGATCTGTCCAAAACTTCATATGTGTGATTAGACAGCACATGAACTGTAAATCAGTCATTTTCCCAACAGATGTCAAGAAAAGCTCTCACACACACACACAGCAAAGGATGGAGTGACAAAGCGTGGTGTTCAAAGACACAGAGAGCAAAGGCAATGGCATAAACATAATCCCAAGGCCGTGCCGGAAGTCCAACAGTGCCCCTCATGACCGTGCTTCTCGCTCGGTCTGGCGCAACGAACCATGAGAAAAATAGGCCCACAATGATGCCTGCACCACAATGTCATTGGATTTTGGGTGACAGCGGCGGAACCGTTAGGTTTAGGAAGGACAATTCAACACAGGACTGTTCCTAAGGTCCTCCCGATCTGTGCAAGCCTAACCTTGACTGTGTGGCATTAACCTTTCACAGTTAAAAGAAGGTGTTTACAAAAAAAACAGTGTGCATTGACTTCTCTCCCCATAGGAATACATTGCCTGCTCCCCTAAATACAACCTGGAGTCTATATGGGTTGAATGCTGTATGAACCTGTCTTCTATGACATTCCATCAGACCACTATGAGGTCTACCTGTGTCGATTCTAAGCTTCCTGGAGCAACCGGAAGTGGTTAAATTGATTTAAAAGGTATTTGGATGTACATCACCTCGAAGGTGAAAGGCCTCTGCATTATTCAACCCTGTGTAGATCAGTCAATTCTCAACTTAAAGACTTAAAACTCCAGGATTCCTAGGTTTCTATGTCAGTCAAGACATGTGTGTATTTATAGCTTCCTGTGCCAACCGGAAGTGCCATAATTGGTGACTCAGGGCTGTTTGGAAGGGTTAAAAAATCAGATCTGTCCAAAACTTCATATGTGTGATTAGACAACCCCCATGAACTGTAAATCAGTCATTTTCCCAACAGATGTCAAAGAAAAGCTCTCACACACACACAGCAAGGATGGAGTGACAAAGCGTGGTGTTTAAAGACACAGAGAGCAGGCAATAGCATAAAAACATAATCCCAAGGCCGTGCCGAGTCAACAGGTGCCCCGCTTGACCGTAGCTCGCTCGGTCACAGGCGCAGCGACCCCATGAGAAAAATAGGCCCACAATGAAGCCTGCACCCACAATGTTATTTGATTTTGGGTGACAGCGGCGGAACCGTTAGGTTTAGAAGACAATTCAACCACAGGACTGTTCCTAAGGTCCTCCCGATCTATGCAAGCCCTAACCTTGACTGTGTGGCATTAACCTTTCACAGTTAAAAGAAGGTGTTTACAAAAAAACAGTGTGCATTGACTTCTCTCCCCATAGGAATACATTGCCTGCTCCCCTAAATACAACCTGGGGTCTTTATGGGTTATGAATGCTGTATGAACCTGTCTTCTATGACATTCCATCAGACACTATGAGGTCTATCTGTGTCGATTCTAAGCTTCCTGGAGCAACCGGAAGTGGTTAAATTGACCAAAAGGTATTTGGATGTACATCACCTCGAAGGTGACAAGGCCTCTGCATTATTCAACCCTGTGTAGATCAGTCAATTCTCAACTTAAAGACTTAAAACTCAGGATTCCTAGGTTTCTATGTCAGTCAAGACATGTGTGTATTTATAGCTTCCTGTGCAACCGGAAGTGCCATAGTGGTGACTCAGGGCTGTTTGGAAGGGTTAAAAAAATCAGATCTGTCCAAAACTTCATATGTGTGATTAGACAACCCCCATGAACTGTAAATCAGTCATTTTCCCAACAGATGTCAAAGAAAAGCTCTCCCACACACACACAGCAAGGATGGAGTGACAAAGCGTGGTGTTTAAAGACACAGAGAGCAGGCAATGGCATAAACATAATCCCAAGGCCGTGCCGAGTCCAGCGAGGTGCCCCGCTTGACCGTGGCTCGCTCGGTCTGAGCGCAACGACCATGAGAAAAATAGGCCCACAATGATGCCTGCACCACAATGTTATTTGATTTTGGGTGACAGCGGCGGAACCGTTAGGTTTAGAAGGACAATTCAAACACAGGACTGTTCCTAAGGTCCTCCCGATCTGTGCAAGCCTAACCTTGACTGTGTGGCATTAACCTTTCACAGTTAAAAGAAGGTGTTTACAAAAAAACAGTGTGCATGACTTCTCTCCCCATAGGAATACATTGCCTGCTCCCCCTAAATACAACCTGGGGTCTTTATGGGTTATGAATGCTGTATGAACCTGTCTTCTATGACATTCCATCAGACCACTATAGGAGGTCTACCTGTGTCGATTCTAAGCTTCCTGGAGCAACCGGAAGTGGTTAAATTGACCCAAAAGGTATTTGGATGTACATCACCTCGAAGGTGCCAAGGCCTCTGCATTATTCAGCCCTGTGTAGATCAGTCAATTCTCAACTTAAAGACTTAAAACTCAGGATTCCCTAGGTTTCTATGTCAGTCAAGACATGTGTGTATTTATAGCTTCCTGTGCCAACCGGAAGTGCCATATTAGTGACTCAGGGCTGTTTGGAAGGGTTAAAAAAAATCAGATCTGTCAAAACTTCATATGTGTGATTAGACAACCCCCATGAACTGTAAATCAGTCATTTTCCCAACAGATGTCAAAGAAAAGCTCTCACACACACACACAAAGGATGGAGTGACAAAGCGTGGTGTTTAAAGACACAGAGAGCAGGCAATGGCATAAACATAATCCCAAGGCCGTGCGAGTCCAGCAGGTGCCCAGCTTGACCGTAGCTCGCTCGGTCTGAGCGCAGCGACCATGAGAAAAATAGGCCCACAATGAAGCCTGCACCACAATGTTATTTGATTTTGGGTGACAGCGGCGGAACCGTTAGGTTTAGAAGGACAATTCAAACACAGGACTGTTCCTAAGGTCCTCCCGATCTGTGCAAGCCTAACCTTGACTGTGTGGCATTAACCTTTCACAGTTAAAAGAAGGTGTTTACAAAAAAACAGTGTGCATTGACACTCTCCCCATAGGAATACATTGCCTGCTCCCCTAAATACAACCTGGGGTCTTTATGGGTTATGAATGCTGTATGAACCTGACTTCTATGACATTCCATCAGACCACTATGAGGTCTACCTGTGTCGATTCTAAGCTTCCTGGAGCAACAGGAAGTGGTTAGATTGACCCAAAGGTATTTGGATGTCCACATCACCTCGAAGGTGCCGAGGCCTCTGCATTATTCAACCCTGTGTAGATCAGTCAATTCTCAACTTAAAGACTTAAAACTCAGGATTCCCTAGGTTTTATCCAGTCAAGACATGTGGGTATTTATAGCTTACTGTGCCAGCCGGAAGTGCCATAATTGGTGACTCAGGGGCTGTTTGGAAGGGTTAAAAAATCAGATCTGTCAAAACTTCATATGTGTGATTAGACAGCCCCATGAACTGTAAATCAGTCATTTTCCCAACAGATGTCAAAGAAAAGCTCTCACACACACACACAGCAAGGATGGAGTGACAAGCGTGGTGTTTAAAGACACAGAGAGCGAACAGTAGCAAACATAATCCCAAGGCCGTGCCGAGTCCAGCGAGGTAAAGCACGACCGTAGCTGCTGGTCTGGCGCAGCGACCATGAGAAAAATAGGCCCACAATGAAGCCTGCACCACAATGTTATTTGATTTTGGGTGACAGCTGATGGAACCGTTAGGTTAGAAGGACAATTCAAACACAGGACTGTTCCCTAGGTCCTCGATCTGGCTGCAGCTAGCCTTGACTGTGTGGCATTAACCTTCACAGTTAAAGAGGTGTTTACAAAAAAACAGTGTGCATTGACTTCTCTCCCCATGGAATGCATTGCCTGCTCCCTAAATACAACCTGGAGTCTATATGGGTTATGAATGCTGTATGAACCTGTCTTCTATGACATTCCATCAGACCACTATGAGGTCTACCTGTGTCGATTCTAAGCTTCCTGGAGCAACCGGGAAGTGGTTAAATTGACCCAAAGGTATTTGGATGTACATCACCTCGAAAGGTGACGAGGCCTCTGCATTATTCAACCCTGTGTAGATCAGTCAATTCTCAACTTAAAGACTTAAAACTCAGGATTCCCTAGGTTTCTATGTCAGTCAAGACATGTGTGTATTTATAGCTTCCTGTGCCAACCGGAAGTGCCATAATTGGTGTCTCAGGGGCTGTTTGGAAGGGTTAAAAAAATCAGATCTGTCCAAAACTTCATCTGTGTGATTAGACACAAAGCGTGGTGTTTAAAGACACAGAGAGCAGGCAATGGCATAAACATAATCCCAAGGCCGTGCCGAGTCCAACGAGGTGCCCCGCTTGACCGTAGCTCGCTCGGTCTGAGCGCAGCGACCATGAGAAAAATAGGCCCACAATGAAGCCTGCACCACAATGTTATTTGATTTTGGGTGACAGCGACGGAACCGTTAGGTTTAGAAGGACAATTCAAACACAGGACTGTTCCTAAGGTCCTCCCGATCTGTGCAAGCCTAACCTTGACTGTGTGGCATTAACCTTTCACAGTTAAAAGAAGGTGTTTACAAAAAAACAGTGTGCATTGACTTCTCTCCCCATAGGAATACATTGCCTGCTCCCCTAAATACAACCTGGGGTCTTTATGGGTTATGAATGCTGTATGAACCTGTCTTCTATGACATTCCATCAGACCACTATGAGGTCTACCTGTGTCGATTCTAAGCTTCCTGGAGCAACCGGAAGTGGTTAAATTGACCCAAAAGGTATTTGGATGTACATCACCTCGAAAGGTGCCAAGGCCTCTGCATTATTCAACCCTGTGTAGATCAGTCAATTCTCAACTTAAAGACTTAAAACTCAGGATTCCCTAGGTTTCTATGTCAGTCAAGACATGTGTGTATTTATAGCTTCCTGTGCCAACCGGAAGTGCCATAATTGGTGTCTCAGGGGCTGTTTGGAAGGGTTAAAAAAATCAGATCTGTCCAAAACTTCATATGTGTGATTAGACAACCCCCATGAACTGTAAATCAGTCATTTTTCCCATAAAAATTCAAAGGAAAACTAAATCACACAGATACACAACTTGGATGGAGGGACGTATTGGGGTGTGTAGAGACTGACAGTGCCTCCAATAGTTGGCTTTGAATGATATCAAATTGACTGATGAATGATGACTTGCAGGTGACTCTTGTCCATTAGCAATATGTTTTAACAGTGAGTACCATCACCAAAACGCGACATTCACAATCAACTCCAAACGGCGATGGAAGGTACCAGAATCACTGCCTAGCCATCCCGGTTCATCGGGCCAGTCAATTGGCATTCCTGCACAATTTTTATAGCATGACAAATTGGTGATGGTAGATACTTGATTAACCATATTGCAAATGCAGTGACTTTGAAAAAGTGAAAAACATAAACAAATGGACATGATGAAGAATCAACACCACGAGTGATTGAAAGGAACAGCAATCACTGCCGGCCATCCGAGTTCATCAGGCCAGTCAATTTGCATTTCTGGAAAGTTTTGGGCATGTCAAATTTCTTATGACATTTGGCCCCCACAAAACATATGCCTTATGCACAAGCAAAAAAAAACAAAAACATTATGATAATAAAATATGACTAAAGTATGTTGATACAGTTCTTATACGTGTGTAACTGACACAAAATTCGAAAAAATTTCGAAAAACGGTCCAGAAAGCACTTTTTTAGGGGTGTGTGAAGTTTTTTATGAAATTTAATAATTTTTGACTTTTGACTTCTGACTTCCTATGAAATCATATTGCAGATGGAGAAAACACATGCAATATGCGCAAGTAAAAAAAATAAAAAAATTATGATAATAAAATATGACTAAAGTATGTTGATACAGTTCTTATACGTGTGTAACTGACACAAAATGCGAAAAATTTTCGAAAAACGGTCCAGAAAGCACTTTTTAGGGGTGTGTGAAGTTTTTATGAAATTTAATAATTTTTGACTTTTGACTTCTGACTTCCTATGAAATCATATTGCAGATGGACAAAACATATGCAATAATGCGCAAGTAAAAAAATTAAAAAATTATGATAATAAAATTGGACAAAGGTATTTTCATACAGTTCTTATACATGTGTAATTGTCAAAAAAGCGAAAGAATTTCGAAAACGGTCCAGAAAGCACTTTTTTAAGGGGTGATACGTTTTTTTCAAAAAATTCGTTTTTTCAAAATTTGGCTTTTGGATGTTGACTTGGAGTCCAATATCAATATGAAAAACCATGGTGGAGCGCAATCGCCACCTGTTGGATTTTTGAAGTGTTACAACTGGCAATAGCCATATGGCAATAGAAGTAAACTTTGCATGAATCAACGCCGCTTTGGGTGGTATTGGCCAATGTGTACATGGTTTGTCCTATGCCAATAATTTGCCATTCATTTTTGTCCACTACGGGGGTGAATTCCCTTAC
>NW_027000973.1:0-8037 GCF_036934945.1 Oncorhynchus masou masou
ATTACAGTTTTTACAGCTACTACAGTTATTACAGCTACTACAGCCACTAAAGTTATTACAGCTACTACAGCCACTAAAGTTATTACAGCCACTAAAGTTATTACAGTTATTACTGCTGCTACATTTATTACAGCTACTACAGCTGCTACAGTTATTAGTTATTACTGCTGCTACATTTATTACAGCTACTACAGCTGCTACAGTTATTACAGTCGCTACAGTTATTACAGCTGCTACAGTTATTACAGCTACTACAGTTATTACAGCTACTACAGTTACTACAGTTATTACAGCTACTACAGCTACGACAGTTATTACAGTTTTACAGTTATTACAGCTACTACAGTTACTACAGTTACTACAGCTACTACAGCTACAAAGTTATTACAGTTAGGACAGTTATTACAGCTGCTACAGCTACTGTAGTTATTACAGCTATTACAGCTACTACAGTTACTACAGTTATTACAGCTGCTACAGCTACTGCAGTTATTACAGCTACTACAGCTATTACAGTTACTAGTTATTACAGCTATTACAGCTACTACAGTTATTACAGCTACTACAGTTATTACAGCTACTACAGCTATTACAGTTTTTACAGCTACTACGACTACAGTTATTACAGTTTTTACAGCTACTACAGCTATTACAGCTACTACAGTTGTTAAAGCTTACTACAGCTACTACAGTTATTACAGCTACTACAGTTATTACAGCTACTACATCTGCTACAGTTATTACAGTCGCTACAGTTTTTCCAGCTACTACAGTTTTTACAGCTACTACAGTTATTACAGCTACTACAGTTATTACAGCTACTACAGTTATTACAGCTACTACAGCTATTTCAGCTACGACAGTTGTTAAAGCTTATTACAGCTACTTCAGTTAATACAGTTGCTACAGTTATTACTGCTGCTACCGTTATTACAGCTGCTACAGTTATTACAGCTACTAGAGTTACAGTTATTACAGCTACTACAGTTATTACAGCTACCACAGTTATTACAGCTACTACAGTTATTACAGCTACTACAGTTATTACAGCTACTACAGTTATTACAGTTACTACAGCTACTACAGTTATTACAGCTACTACAGTTATTACAGCTACCAGTTACTAACAGTTACTACAGCTACAATGCTACTACAGCTACTAGTTACTACAACTACTTACAGTTACTGTACAGCTACTACAGTTACCACAGCCACTACAGTTATTACAGCTTTTACAGCTACTACAGCTATTACAGCTACTACAGTTCTATTACAGCCACTACAGTTACTACAGCTAATAAAGTATTAGTTACTACATTATTACATACATAGCCACTGCAGTTATTACAGCCACCACAGTTACTATAGCTACTACAGTTATTACAGTTTTTACAGCCACTACAGTTATTACAGCCACTACAGCCATCGTGCTATTACAGCTACCACAGCCACTAAAGTTATTACAGCCACTAAAGTTACTACAGCTGCTACAGCTACCACAGCTACTACAGTTATTACAGCTACTACAGTTATTACAGCTGCAACAGTTATTACAGTTATTACAGCTACTACAGTTATTACAATACTACTACAGTTATTACAGCTACTACAGTTATTACAGCTACTAAAGTTATTACAGCTGCTACAGTTATTACAGTTTTACAGCCACTACAGTTATTACAGCCACTACAGTTATTACAGTCATCACAGCCACTACAGCTACTACAGCTACCACAGTTATTACAGTTATTACAGCCACTACAGTTATTACAGCTACTACAGTTACTACAGCCACTACAGTTATTACAGCTACTACAGCTATTACAACTACTACAGTTAGCTACTACTACAGCTACTAAAGTTATTACAGTTACTACAGTTATTACAGCTGCTGCTAGCTACCGCAGTTATTACAGCTACCTACAGTTACTACAGTTATTACAGCTGCTACAGCTACTGCAGTTATTACAGTTACTACACATAGCTAATACAGTTATTACAGTTACTACAGTTATTACAGCCACTAAGCAGTTACTACAGTTATTACAGCTACTAATATTATTAGTTTTTACAGCTATTACAGCTATTCTACCTGTATACGCATCTACACCTACTACAACTATTCTACCTACTACACATCTACACCTACTACAACTATTCTACCTACTACACATCTACACCTACTACAGCTATTCTACCTACTACACATCTACAATTACTACAGCTATTCTACCTACTACACATCTACACCTACTACAACTATTCTACCTACTACACATCTACACCTACTACAACTATTCTACCTACTACACATCTACACCTACTACAGCTATTCTACCTACTACACATCTACAATTACTACAGCTATTCTACCTACTACACATCTACACCTACTACAACTATTCTACCTACTACACATCTACACCTACTACAGCTATTCTACCTACTACACATCTACAATTACTACAGCTATTCTACCTACTACACATCTACACCTACTACAACTATTCTACCTACTACACAACTACTACACCTACTACAGCTATTCTACCTACTACACATCTACACCTACTACAGCTATTCTACCTTATACACATCTACAACTACTACAGCTATGCTACCTACTACACATCTACACCTACTACAGCTATTCTACCTTATACACATCTACACTTACTCCAGCTATTCTATCTTCTACACATCTACAACTATTCTACCTACTACACATCTACACTTACTACACATCTACACCTACTACACATCTACAGCTACAGCTACTACAGGTATTCTACCTTATACACATCTACAACTACTACAGCTATTCTACCTTATACACATCTACACCTACTACACATCTACAGCTACTACACATCTACAGCTACTACAGCTACTACAGGTATTCTACCTTATACACATCTACAACTACTACAGCTATTCTACCTTATACACATCTACAACTACTCCAGCTATTCTACCTAAAACACATCTACACCTACTACACATCTACAGCTACTACACATCTACAGCTACTACAGCTACTACAGGTATTCTACCTTATACACATCTACACCTACTCCAGCTATTAATAGTTAATATATTACTACAGCTACAATAGTTACTACAGCTACCAAAGTTACTACAACTACTACAGCCATTATTACAGTTACTACAGCTACTACAGTTATTACAGTTTTACAGCCATTAGCTTATTATAGCTATTATAGTGTTACAGCCACTACAGTTACTACAGCTACTAAAGCTATTACTACAGTTATTACAGCCGCTACAGTTACTGCAGTTGGTCATTGTTACAAGTCATAGTTACAGTTATTACAGCTTTACAGCCAATACAGTTATTGTTAGTTACTACAGCCACTAAGTTATTACAGCTACTACAGCCACTAAGTTATTACAGCCACTAAAAGCAGTTACAGTTACTACAGTTATTACAGTTACTACAGTTGCTAGTGTTACAGTTACTACAGTTACTACAGTTACTGCTAGCTAAATTACAGTTATTAGTTTTACAGCTACTACAGCTATTACAGTTACCAAGAAGTTATTATTATTAGTTACTACAGCTATTACAGCTATTCTACCTACTACACATCTACAACTATTACAGCTGTTCTACCTACTACTATCTACACCTACTACATCTATAGCTACTACAGCTATTCTATCTACTACACATCTACAACTACAACTATTGTTGAAGCTACTACACATCTACACCTAATACAGCTATTCTACCTTATACACATCTACAGCTACTACAACTATTTTACCTACTACAGCTACTACACCTATTACAACTATTCTACCTACTACACACATTTTACAGCTACTACAGTTCAAAGCCCGTAACAAGGAGACAACGTACAGGTAACAAAATATATATTTATTAAGTTATTAAAGCAACTAAGGAAAATATTACATGCTACTACAGTGTAATACAGTTAATCAGTACAACAGTGTAGTGGTGTTTTGCATGCATGAATGTGATAATGCAGGTGTTGAAAGGTGCCAATGCAAACAAACAAAAGGCCACCAAGAACCACAACACAATCTACAGGTGTCTGCATGGACTACAGCTACTCCATAAATGTGGAACAGGTCTATTACATCCTGCTACACACCTGGCCCAGGTGTTTACCCATGTAGCTGACGACCCTCCCCAACTACAGCTACTACAGTTATTACAGTTACTACAGCTATTACAGCCAATACGGCATTACAGTTATTACTGCTGCTACATTTATTACACATACTACAGCTACTACAGTTATTATTATTACCGCTGCTACATTTATCTACACCTACTACAGCTATTCTACCTACTACACATCTACAGCTACTACAGCTATTCTACAGACATCTACACCTACTACACATCTACAGCTACTACAGCTACTACAGGTATTCTACCTTATACACATCTACACCTACTCCAGCTATTCTATCTTCTACACATCTACAACTATTCTACCTGTTACACATCTACTACAGCTATTCTACCTACTACACATCTACACCTACTACACATCTACACCTACTACACATCTACACCTACTACACATCTACAGCTACTACAGCTACTACAGGTATTCTACCTTATACACATCTACAACTACTACAGCTATTCTACCTAGTACACATCTACAGCTACTACACATCTACACCGACTACATCTATTCTACCTAGTACACATCTACACCTACTACAACTTTTCTACCTACTATACATCTATACCTACTACAACTATTCTACCTACTACACATCTACTACAGCTATTCTACCTCCTACACATATACACCTACTACAACTATTCTACCTACTACACATCTACACCTACTACAGCTATTCTACCTTATACACATCTACAACTACTACAGCTGTTCTACCTACTACACATCTACACCTACTACACATCTATAGCTACTACAGCTATTCTATCTACTACACATCTACAACTACTACAACTATTCTACCTACTACACATCTACACCTAATACAGCTATTCTACCTTATACACATCTACTACAACTATTCTACCTACTACACATCTACACATACTACAACTATTCTACCTACTACACATCTACACCTACTACAACTATTCTACCTACTACACATCTACACCTACTACAACTATTCCACCTACTACACATCTACAGCTACTACACATCGACAGCTACTTCAGCTATTCTACCTTATACACATCTACTACAGCTACTACAGCTATTCTACCTTATACACATCTACTACAGCTACTACATCTATTCTACTTCATACACATCTACAACTATTCTACCTACTACACGCATATACACCTACTACAACTATTCTACCTACTACACATATACACCTACTACAACTATTCTACCTACTACAACTATTCTACCTACTACACATCTACACCTACTACAGCTATTCTACCTTATACACATCTACAGCTACTACATATATTCTACTTTATACACATCTACAACTATTCTACCTACTACACATCTACAACTACTACAGCTGTTCTACCTACTACTATCTACACCTACTACACATCTATAAGCTACTACAGCTATTCTATCTACTACAGCTATTCTACCTACTACACATCTACACCTACTACAACTATTCTACCTACTACACATCTACACCTACTACAGCTATTCTATCTACTACACATCTACAACTAGTACAACTATTCTACCTTCTATACCTACTACAGCTGTTCTATCTACTACACATCTACAACTACTACAACTATTCTACCTTATATACCTACTACAGCTGTTCTACCTACTACACATCTACAACTACTACAACTATTCTGCCTACTAAACATCTACACCTACTACAACTATTCTACCTTATACACATCTACAACTACTACACCTACTACAACTATTCTACCTACTACACATCTACAGCTACTACAGCTATTCTAGCTACTACAGCTATTCTACCTACTACACATCTACACCTACTACAACTATTCTACCTACTACACATCTACACCTACTACAGCTATTCTACCTACTACACATCTACAACTACTACAGCTGTTCTACCTACTACTATCTACACCTACTACACATCTATAGCTACTACAGCTATTCTATCTACTACACATCTACAACTACTACAACTATTCTACCTACTACACATCTACACCTAATACAGCTATTCTACCTTATACACATCTACAGCTACTACATATTCTACTTTATACACATCTACAACTATTCTACCTACTACACATCTACAACTACTACAGCTGTTCTACCTACTACTATCTACACCTACTACACATCTATAGCTACTACAGCTATTCTATCTACTACACATCTACAACTACTACAACTATTCTACCTACTACACATCTACACCTAATACAGCTATTCTACCTTATACACATCTACAACTACTACAACTATTCTACCTACTACACATCTACACCTACTACAACTATTCTACCTACTACACATTGTCACGAACCGGCTCAAGCCCGTAACAAGGAGACAGAATGGGAGTAACAAATATATATTTGTCTAACCGGCAACTTCTAGGAAAAATATACAATGGTGTGTAATCAAGTAATCAGTATGATGTAGTGAGTCATTTTTAAGGCATGAATGTGATAATGCAGGTGTTGAAAGGTGCCAATGCAAACAAACAAAGGCCACCAAGAACCACAAACACAATCTACAAAGGTGTCTGCATGGAGAGTCTCCTCCATAAATGTGGAAGAGGTCTATTTATCCTGGGACACACCTGGCCCAGGTGTTTCCCATGTAGCTGACGACCCTCCCCAACTCCGCCCACCGGCATCCTAATAAGGAAACAAGAACAAAAACAGAATACGGCAGACAGAGTGGGAGGGTCGTCACAACATCTACAACTACTACAGCTATTCTACCTACTACACATCTACACCTACTACAGCTATTCTACCTACTACACATCTACACCTACTACAGCTATTCTACCTACCAGACATCTACACCTACTACACATCTACAGCTACTACAGCTACTACAGGTATTCTACCTTATACACATCTACACCTACTCCAGCTATTCTATCTTCTACACATCTACAACTATTCTACCTGTTACACATCTACTACAGCTATTCTACCTACTACACATCTACACCTACTACACATCTACACCTACTACACATCTACACCTACTACATCTACAGCTACTACAGCTACTACAGGTGCCCTACCTTATACACATCTACAACTACTACAGCTATTCTACCTAGTACACATCTACAGCTACTACACATCTACACCGACTACATCTATTCTACCTAGTACACATCTACACCTACTACAACTTTTCTACCTACTATACATCTATACCTACTACAACTATTCTACCTACTACACATCTACTACACAGCTATTCTACCTCCTACACATATACACCTACTACAACTATTCTACCTACTACACATCTACACCTACTACAGCTATTCTACCTTATACACATCTACAACTACTACAGCTGTTCTACCTACTACACATCTACACCTACTACACATCTATAGCTACTACAGCTATTCTATCTACTACACATCTACAACTACTACAACTATTCTACCTACTACACATCTACACCTAATACAGCTATTCTACCTTATACACATCTACACTACTACACTATTCTACCTACTACACATCTACACCTACTACACATCTACAACTACTACAGCTATTCTACCTACTACACATCTACACATACTACAACTATTCTACCTACTACACATCTACACCTACTACAACTATTCTACCTACTACACATCTACACCTACTACAACTATTCCACCTACTACACATCTACACCTACTACACATCGACAGCTACTTCAGCTATTCTACCTATACACATCTACTACAGCTACTACAGCTATTCTACCTTATACACATCTACTACAGCTACTACATCTATTCTACTTCACTACACATCTACAACTATTCTACCTACTACACATATACACCTACTACAACTATTCTACCTACTACACA
>NW_027000974.1:0-8037 GCF_036934945.1 Oncorhynchus masou masou
TGTCAGGATTTGGCCAGGGTTGTTCCGGTTGTTGGTCACTAGATGCCCCCATTGTGCTTTTTGTCCTTATGTTTTTCCCTTGATCCCCATTATTATTTGCACCTGTGTCTCGTTTCCCCTGATTGTATTTAAACGCTTTGTTTCCCTCAGTTCTGTGCTCTGTGTTTATATGTTAGCACCCAGCCCTAGTGTTCTGTGTATTCTTGTCGTTTCCAGTGGATGCTCTTGTGGATTTCTGTTTTTTGTTTTTTGAGTATCTTTTGAGGCTTTTTGTGCTATACCTACCACCTTTTGGATTTGCCATTTTTGTATTGTAGGACTTCTCCTTTTTTCTTTATTAAATACACCGTCTTAAGTACTGCTGTGTCTGCCTCATCTTCTGGGTTCTGCTGACTATTCGTGGCTCAGTTGGTTAAGTGACTGTTTCTCACTCCGGAGACCCAGGTTCGTAACCGGGTCCTGACAGAAACACAGAGCCAAAAATGAACCCAGAGGCAGCCAGTTCCCAGGACCTTTTGCCACGCTGTCCCACCACCAGGAGACTGTCCAACGCCACGAAGCCGCCCTGGTTCAGCAAGAGCCTTAATGGCTAGACATTCTCATCTTCTGTCGGAGATGCTGACTTCCATTAAGCAAATATCTGATCGACTTACCCCGGCAACAGTTCCCGTCCCAGTACCTCAGGTTCACGTACCCATGGCAGTTAACCCCCTGGCTGAACCTCGTCTTCCACCTCCCCAGCGGTTCTCAGGTGATCCAAGTGCTTGTAAAGGGTTTCTCACTCAATGTTCTCTCTCCTTTGAGCTGCAACCCTCGTCGTTTCCCACCGACCGGTCTAAGATCGCATATATCATCACCCCGCTGTCGGAAAAAGCCCTGGCCTGGGCTACTGCTGTGTGGGATGCCCATAGTTCCTGCTGTGCCAGCTACTCTGCCTTTGCTGAGGAATTCAAACGAGTGTTTCAAGGCCCAAGCAGTGGTTCTGACTCAGCCAAACAGCTCCTGACTCTCCATCAAGGTTGGCGCAGCGTGACGGACTATGCCATCCAGTTCCGCACGGTGGCAGCAGCGAGTGGCTGGAACAACGAGGCGCTCACGGTGTGCTTTCTGAAAGGCCTTTCCGACACTATCCAAGATGAACTGGCCACTCGGGAACCACCGGACAATCTCGAGTCCCTGATCAAGTTGGCCTCACGCATTGACCAGCGTCTGAGAGAGAGAGAACTCAACCGTAGACCTCTAGCCCCTATCAGTCCCAGCTCCGAGTCCCCACCTTTATCCTCGCTGGCTCCACCGGAACCCATGCAGATTGGACGCATCTCCCAGGCTGAGAGAGACCGCCGGATGAGGGAGCGGCGCTGTCTATATTGCGGCAAACCGGGCCATTTCCGTTCCACGTGTCCCGGGCTCCAGGGAAACGCTCTGTCCCGTACAGACCGGGGGAACTGTAACGGGAAACATAACCTCCTCCCATCCGTCCAACTCCCGTCTGCTCATTCCAGTCACCCTCTCCTGGGACAACCACAAGCTTCACCTTCAAGCCTTGGTAGACTCTGGAGCCGCAGGTAACTTCATGGATGGTGTCTGGGCGAAGGAGAATGGCGTTCCCTCTGAACCTCTAAGTGAACCCATGAGGGTCACTACATTGGATGGAAGCCCTTTGGGATCTGGACTTGTCACTCATGTCACTACCTCCTTGCGACTTTCAGTTTCACAACACCAGGAATTGATGAACTTTCATTTGATCTCCTGTTCCGAGTTCCCTCTCGTCCTTGGATACCCTGGCTTCACAGCCATAACCCTCACATCGACTGGTCTGTGGGCACTATCAAGCAGTGGGGTCCTACGTGCCAAGCTACTTGTATTTTCCAGAATTCCCGAGTTCTACTCCCGAGTCTTTAGAATCCATCGACCTGACCCGAGTTCCCGAGTGTTACCATGACCTCAAACTGGTGTTTAGCAAACAGAGGGCCACCATGCTACCACCCCATAGACCTTACGATTGCCCCATCGACCTGTTTCCGGGCACTTGCCCCCCAGGGGTCGGATCTTTTCCCTATCTCCACCCGAACGAGCTGCTATGGATACCTACATCAAGGACGCTCTGGAAGCAGGCCTCATGCGTCCATCCACCTCCCCGGCGGGAGCAGGGTTTTTCTTTGTGGCCAAGAAAGACGGTGGATTACGTCCTTGCATCGACTACCGGGGACTCAATGCCATAACCGTCCGTAACCGTTACCCGCTACCCCTTATGGCCACAGCCTTCGAGCTGCTTCAGGAAGCAGTTGTTTTCACTAAGCTTGACCTGCGGAACGCATACCATCTTGTGCGGATCAGACCTGGTGACGAGTGGAAGACCGCTTTCAACACGCCTACTGGTCACTATGAATACTTGGTGATGCCCTTCGGCCTGACCAACGCCCCAGCGGTGTTCCAAGCGCTCATAAACGATGTGCTTAGGGATATGCTTAACATATTTGTGTTCGTTTACTTGGATGACATCCTCATCTTTTCGAGCTCCCTTCAAGAACACACTAAGCATGTCAGACAAGTACTCAAACGCCTCCTGGACAGCCATCTGTACGTTAAGCCGGAAAAATGTGAATTCCATTCATCCCGAGTACAATTCCTGGGATTTGTAGTGGAACCCGGTCGAGTCCAAATGGACCCCAGGAAGGTAGGGGCGGTAGCGGATTGGCCCACCCCCAAATCCGTTAAGGAAGTTCAGCGTTTCCTGGGCTTCACAAACTTCTACCGCAAGTTCATCAAGAACTTCAGCTTGGTGGCAGCCCCTCTCTCAGCTTTAACCAAGGGTGGCAATGCAAGGTTTTTGTGGGGAAGAGAAGCTGAGACGGCCTTCCAAGGACTCAAGCAGCGCGTTCTCTCTGCTCCCATCCTGATACTACCGACTACGGATGAACCATTTGTGGTGGAGGTAGACGCATCAGAGGTTGGTGTTGGAGCTGTCCTGTCTCAGAGGGGTGAAGACAAGAAGCTTCATCCGTGCGCTTTCTTCTCACACCGGCTTACCCCGACTGAGAGGAACTACGATGTGGGGATCGTGAACTCCTAGCGGTTAAGATGGCATTGAAGGAATGGAGACACTGGCTCGAGGGGGCTTCTCACCCGTTTCAAGTGCTTACGGACCACAAAAATCTGGAGTATATCCAGCAGGCGAAGCGGTTGAACTCTAGACAAGCTAGATGGTCTCTTTTCTTCAATCGATTCCAGTTTATCCTCACCTATCGGCCCGGGTCGAAGAATCTCAAACCGGATGCCCTGTCCCGAGTCTACGCTCCTGCCATTCGAGATGACACGGACATGCCTGTCCTTCCTGCTGCTAAGATTGTGGCTCCGATCTCGTGGCAAGTTGAGGATACCGTGAGACGTGCTCAAGCTAGCGAACCGGACCCGAAAGGAGGTCCTGCCAATCGGTTGTTTGTCCCCAAGGCAGTGAGGACTCAGGTCCTTCTGTGGGGGCACTCCTCTCGCCTCACCTGTCATCCGGGCGTAGGTCGCACCTTGGAGTTCATCCAGCGTAAGTTCTGGTGGCCTACCATAAGAGAAGACGTTGCCACTTTCGTCAATGCCTGTCCCGTGTGCTGCCAGGGCAAATCTTCTCACCTCCGCCCTCAAGGACTCCTTCACCCTTTACCTGTTCCCCACAGACCCTGGTCCCATATCTCATTGGACTTTATTACTGGACTTCCTCCATCCCATGGCAATACTACTATCCTAGTCATAATCGACAGGTTTTCAAAGGCGGCCAGGTTCGTCCCTCTGACTAAGTTACCTTCTGCCAAGGAAACGGCTGAGTTGGTAATTAATCATGTGTTCCGAGTCTTCGGCATTCCTCAAGATATGGTTTCTGACAGAGGTCCCCAGTTCGCCTCAAGGTTTTGGAAGGCCTTCTGCCAACTCATGGGGGCTTCTGCCAGTCTATCTTCAGGGTACCATCCGGAGTCCAACGGCCAAACAGAGAGGATGAATCAAGAGCTGGAAACCACCCTCCGATGTATGACTCGTGACAACCCGTCCACATGGTCATCCTTTATTGTTTGGGCCGAATACGCGCACAACACCTTGCGCTCCTCCTCCACTGGTATGTCCCCGCACGAGTGTCAGTTTGGCTATGCTCCTCCATTGTTCCCGGACCAGGAGGCAGAAGTCAGAGTGCCTTCAGCCTTGAAGTTCGTCAGACGCTGTCGGCTTATGTGGAGGAAGACCCGTCTTAATCTTATGCGTTCCTCACAGAGGTATCAACAACAAGCCAACAGACGTCGCCGTCCCGGGCCTACCCTGCGCCCCGGCCAGAGAGTCTGGCTCTCCACAAGAGACTTACCTCTACGGGTGGAGTCTCGCAAGCTGTCCCAAAAATACATCGGTCCCTTCAAGGTTGCCAGGAGAGTTAACCCAGTTTCTTATCGCCTACACTTACCCAGATCCCTTAAGATTAATCCCACATTTCACGTTTCATTGTTAAAACCTGTTGTTTTTTCTCCCCTTGTCCCGGCAGACAGACCTCCCCTCCGCCTCGTGTCATTGGAGGCCAGCCGGCTTATACCGTCCACCGGATACTGGATTCCCGCCGGGTGCAGCGGTCCTGGCAGTATCTGGTGGACTGGGAAGGCTACGGTCCTGAGGAGCGCTCCTGGGTTCCTGCCAAAGACATACTGGACCCTGACCTCATTCGTCAGTTCAGGGCCCTCCACCCTGAGAGAGCTGGTAGGAACGTCAGGAGCCGTTCCTAGGGGGGATTCTGTCAGGATTTGGCCAGGGTTGTTCCGGTTGTTGGTCACTAGATGCCCCCATTGTGCTTTTTGTCCTTATGTTTTTCCTTGATCCCCATTATTATTTGCACCTGTGTCTCGTTTCCCCTGATTGTATTTAAACCCTTTGTTTCCCTCAGTTCTGTGCTCTGTGTTTGTATGTTAGCACCCAGCCCTAGTGTTCTGTGTATTCTTGTCGTTTCCAGTGGATGCTCTTGTGGATTTCTGTTTTTTGTTTTTTGAGTATCTTTTGAGGCTTTTTGTGCTATACCTACCACCTTTTGGATTTGCCATTTTTGTATTGTAGGACTTCTCCTTTTTTCTTTATTAAATACACCGTCTTAAGTACTGCTGTGTCTGCCTCATCTTCTGGGTTCTGCTGACTATTCGTGGCTCAGTTGGTTAAGTGACTGTTTCTCACTCCGGAGACCCAGGTTCGAAACCGGGTCCTGACAATGGTGGTATTAAACATTTAGTATTGTAGATATGTTGTGGTGTAATAATGTTATATGATGTACTGTTTTATCTTTTGTTTTGTGTGATGTGTCTTACTGTGTTTGGAACCCAGGAAGAGTAACTGCTGCCATGGCAGGAACTAATGGGAATCCTTAATAAATAAAAATACAAATACAAACACAGCCAGCTAACACAGCCAGCTAACACAGCCAGCTAACACAGCCAGGTAAATACTTAAAACAAACCTCCTATAGTGTTTTTTTTAATTGATTCAATGATCAATGTTACCAACAACCCTGCTTTTCTCTGCCTACAGCTCATCCACTATAACACAATAAACTGACTGTTGGCATTCATACAGTAACTACTGGGCAAAAGCTGGTTGAATCAACATTGTTTCCACATCATTTCAACCCAAAAAATGCAACGTGATTACATTGAATCAATGTGAAAACATATTAGATTTGAAAAAAAAAGTCTATGGCCAGTGCGTATGTTCTCTGCACTTAAATGAACTACTACATACTTTAATAAGAAATAAAAAGAAGTACGTTGAATATTTCTACTTTGTAATCTCTTAAATTGCCCATGCTCTATTCTGATTTAGAATCAGAAACATGTTCTAATCACAGTGGGTCTCTGTTATCTTCTTGGCTCTTTTGTTCTCCAGCTTCCATAATCTCCCATGTAAAACCCTTTATCTGGGCTCAGGCTGAATGATGAGAGGGGAAGTGGAGGGCTGCAGACATAAAGGACTGGATTATATTGTGGAGCAGATAGATTGGGTGAGAATAGAGGACAGGGCTCATGACTGGTCTCCAGTGTCTGTCATGGCCATGCTCAGACATGGACGATCAGGATTAGACTTCCACACAGAACAATAAAGAAAAGGCTTTATTCCTAGAGATCAACTGACTCTTATTACTTGCAGTAGATATTATAGTCATGCAGCCAATGAGGGCATTACTAAGACGTTCCTGAAGAATAAGTATTACTGAAAGAAGTTACAATGAAAGCCTTGATTACTCACGCTGACTGATTCTGGAAATCTGTAGCAGTTAGATGTATCTGTAATGCTCCAGGAGCTGGCGTTATTGCATATTTATAAAACAAATAAGTAACGTGGTGTGTGTGTGTGAGTATGTGTGTGTGTGCATATATTTTTGGCTCCGTTTTGCACAGCCTTCTTTCATTACGCTGCGTCTCTCCCTGCTCCCTGGCTGGCTTCCGTCCAAGGGGTTTCAGGCACAGCTCAGCCCACTGACTGAGAGTATGGTGGTGGAAGGGAAGATGGAGGGGAACAGGTGGATTTATTAGGCACAATTAACATGATTCCATCTTAAAATGCCCCGGCAGATGATATCAAAGGCCTTGCTGTGCCGAGTAGTTGCTCTGGTTTCATTAGCAGGGGCCGGGGGCATGTTGGAGGGAGAGTAAGGTGACACCCATCAGAGGCCTGTGTCATCTCTAATAGGTCTGGCCTGCGAACACCAACTCTCTCTCTCTTTCTTTCTCTATGTATTTCTCCTGCCCCCTCTCTCTCGCTTTCTCTCTCTTTCTCTCTCTTTCTCTCTCTCTCTCTCTACGTATCTCCCCACCCCCTCTCTCTATTTCTACCCCCCCTCTCTCTGGGATATCACTGAGGACTCTGGGTACTTTGGCTGCAATGTCGCTTTAGGGTGTGATGCCCGTTTTCCTCTCTCCACCCTCTTCCTCTACTTCACATGCTCTGAGACAACCCCCCCACAAGGCGTTGCATCAAGACGAGGATCTGCCACATAATGTGCTTGAATATGTATGTGGGTTAACTGATGCGGTACCCTCTAATTGTGATGGGGAAAGGGAGTCTGGTGCAATGGCTGATTGGTGCTTGCTTCTTGACATAACATTGCATATCATTCCACAGTGGGTAAGGCTGAGCCCCCCTAATTGATATTTTATCTGATTGTGGAGGATATCTAGGAGAGTTTGTTGATGCATCACTCTTATTCCCAACACACATTTTCAGTCAGAATTGTTTCCAACTCATTCGCTTACGCTTTTCCAAGGAAAACGTAACATAGATGGTATTTACATGGCCACGCTTGCTTTATTTTGAAATGTATGTTTTTTCCCAATCAATTTGAAAGCCCTCAATTTATTCATTGATTGCCTATGCTAATTAGGTTTTAACCAAATGTGATTATAAGAATACATGCTGATGTTGCTCTCCAATAGAGGGTGGTAGATCAGTTGACCTAAGGCAAGTCTTTCGAAGTTGGGAAAGAAAATCAAATTAAGCAAATTTTAAGGGATATGCTTTTCATTTTGAGCTTTTGTGTAAACACAGTGGTGCATTTCAGATTAAAAACCTTGAAGGTGTAGCATCCATGAAATCACTTGAAATAGGCCAGCTAAAAATCCAGTGGTGTCTCCAAATACACTGGACCATGATAGTGATCACTTACCAGCCATCACACCGATGGGTACGCTACTGGCTACAAACAAAATAAGCACTGGACAAGCATGGCATGGGGAATAACTCCCATTATTTCTCTTGGCAGAAACATACATATTCTCAGGAAAATGAGATGGACAGAGGGGAAGTTACTGGTGTTAATACTGTTGTCGTGTCTTTGGCTATGCCACATTAAGTGATATGACATGCTACTCTATAAAATCCTTTCTCTGTAATTAATATTACCTGATTGAGCTAATCATGTAAATGTAATTAACTAGAGAGTCGGGCACCACAAAATTTATTGATAGAGCTGTTATCTTCCGAATAAACTCTTAAAGACCTAGTAATATTTTACATCAATATGTAACGGCG
>NW_027000975.1:0-8036 GCF_036934945.1 Oncorhynchus masou masou
GTGCATGAAAAATGCATTTCTCCGCCTTGACAAAAAGTCCATTTTCCAACAACCTCTGAAGCACTCGTCTGACGTGCTGAACGTGTTCCTGGAGAGAAGAAGAAAAATCAGCATGTCATCCAGGTAAACATATATGAACTGATCAATCATATCTCTCAGCACGTCATTGACGAGTGCCTGGAAAACCGCTGGGGAGTTGGATAGCCCAAAAGGCATGACCAAATATTCGAAGTGCCCTCTGGGGGTGTTAAACGCGGTCTTCCATTCGTCCCCCTCCCTTATGCGAACCAAATGATATGCATTACGTAAATCCAACTTAGTGAACACGGATGCTCCCTGTAACCTTTCAAAGGCTGAGGACATCAACGGTAAGGGATAGGTATTCTTCACTGTGATGTTATTCAACCCACGGTAATCAATGCAAGGACGCAGAGATCCGTCCTTCTTCCCCACAAAGAAGAACCCCGCCCCCGCTGGAATAGAGGAAGGACGAATGAATCCAGATGCCAGAGAACCAGAGATGTATCTCTCCATAGCCTCCCTCTCAGAGACAGAGAGTGAATATAACTTGCCTTTGAAGACGGAGATTAACTTTCCTGGCAATAATTCTATTGCACAGTCATAGGAACGATGCGGAGGAAGAGAAGCAGCACGGGACTTACTGAACACCTCCTTCAGGTCGAGGTATTCAACAGGCACGTTAGACAAATCCACTGCCTCCTCTAGAAACACAGAATCAGACACAGATGAACAAGCAGACACTAAACAGGACTCAAGACACTTGTTACTCCACATGGATATAGAGTTATGACCCCAGTCAACTCTGGGGTTGTGTTGGGTGAGCCAAGGGTGGCCGAGAACTAATGGTGCAAGGGTGAGTCCAAGAAGTAGGAATGATAGTGTCTCAGTGTGATTGCCAGAAGTGATGAGTGTGATAGGTTCAGTGGTGTGAGAAATGTTGGGGAGTTCTTGACCATTGAGAGCATTGACGGATATCTTGTGCGTGGGAGTGAGGTGATAGGGATCTGAGTTTTGTGAGCGAGCTTGAAGTCCATGAAATTACCCTCTGCTCCTGAGTCCAGTAAGGCTTGGGTGTCGTGTGGGTGGCCCATCTTAGTCTTACCGGGGAGGAGAGTAGATGATGAGGTCTTCTGTGGTGACACCACCCGAGTAGCCTCATGCTTACTACCGGGCCTGATCTTTACCGGGCAGGAGTGGATAAAGTGGCCCGCTCTACCACAGTAGAGACAGAGTCCTTGGGATCTCCGCCTCTCCCTCTCTTCCCGGGAGAGGCGAGCTCTCCCCAGCTGCATGGGTTCGTGAGCGGAGGCTGAACTGGCCGTGTTCCCGCCGCTGGCATGCCAGCCCTCCATGTCGTTATGGTCTGTTAGGGGGCATGCTCGGCAATAGAGCTCAGACGACGTCACCCTCAAAGGCTGGGTTCCACTAGTCCATTTAAACTCCTGGGAAGGTCCAGAACATAAATCTCCTTCTGATCCCGGTCCTCCAGCCCATGCAGGAACATGTCCACTGCACCTCCTCGTTCCACTGACACTCTGCGGCCAGAGTGCGGAATTGAATGGAGTATTCCGTGCTGAACGGTCTCCTTGGCGAAGGTCAGCGAGTAGTCTGGCCAGCCTCCCTACCCGCCACGGCCCGATGAAGACACTTCTCATCTCCTGGAGAGTGTCTGGAAAAGAGGTGCGGCATGGGTCCTGGTTAGCCCACACCGCCTTCCCCAGAGCCGCTTTGCCTGATAGCAGTGTGAGTACGAATGCTACCTTAGACTGTTCACGGTTGAAGGTCCGTGGCTGCAACGAGAAATGCATGGAACATCGTAAGAAAAGCTCTGCAATAGTCAGGGATCACCTGAATAACCCTCTGGTGTCGGTAGCCGTGGCTCTAGCTGGGAACTGGGGCTCTGGCGGGGCTGAACTGCCGGCAGGTGGCGCAGCGGAACCCTCAGATGCTGCAATTGTTGGGCAGCTGAAAGACTGCGCCAGAAGGGCTTGTACTGCCCAACCTGTGCTGGAGATGTTCTCCTCTTGTTGGATCCATTCTCGTGATACTGCGGGAAATGGTTGGCCAGACTGCTGAACTCTGCTGGCATCCATGGTCTGGTCAAATCGTTCTGTGACAATACAGAGGTGGATGCAAGATGCAAGCAACGATGGTTTAATGAATAGTTTTCAGCAGCAACAGGACAGACAGATCACCAGACGGAATCTGACCCAGGGACTCGGCGCATCTTCCGATGATAGCGTGCTGGAGAAAAAACCAGGGAGTGTGTCCGGATGGGTAGGAAGGAGCACAGCAGATAATCCACACAAGGGCGGTGAGAGAAGAGCACGGACACACGACACAAATCCCTCAGGGAAGAAACAACGATCTGACAACAAGAAACACTGGTTACAGAACATATAAAGAGAAGATAAGTGGTTCCAGCTGGCGCAGACAATCAGGCCGAGATTGGGGGAGGAGGGGAGGAGAGAGAGAGAGAGAGAGAGAGATCCATAGCCTATGTTTGCATGTATGTATGACTCATACCCAGCTTCTATGTATGTGGATGCCTTATGGCTCTTTATGTATGCATGACCCATAGCCTTACACATACATAGAAACATAGGCTATGGGTCATACACATACATAGAAACATAGGCTATGGGTCATCCACATACATAGAAACATAGGCTATGGGTCATCCACATACATAGAAACATAGGCTATGGGTCATACACATACATAGAAACATAGACTATGGGTCAAACACATACATACAAACATAGGCTATGTGTCAGGACCCGGTTACGAACCTGGGTCTCCGGAGTGAGAAACAGTCACTTAACCAACTGAGCCACGAATAGTCAGCAGAAACCAGAAGATGAGGCAGACACAGCAGTACTTAAGACGGTGTATTTAATAAAGTAAAAAGGAGAAGTCCTTCAATACAAAAAATGGCAAATCCAAAAGGTGGTAGGAATAGCACAAAAAAGCCTCAAGAGATACTCAAAAACAGAATTCCACAAGAGCATCCACCGGAATCGACAAGAATACACAGAACACTAGGGCTGGGTGCCAACATACAAACACAGAGCACAGAACTGAGGGAAACTAAGGGTTTAAATACAATCAGGGGAAACGAGGCACAGGTGCAAATAATAAGAACAAGGAAAAACATAAGGTCAAAAAGCACATAAATATCTAGTGACCAAAACCCGAACAACCTGGCCAAATCCTGACAGAATCCCCTAGGGAACGGCTCCTGACGCTCCTACCAGCTCTCAGGGTGGAGGGCCCTGAACTGACAAATGAGGTCAGGGTCCAGGATGTCTTTGGCAGGAACTCCAGAGCGCTCCTCGACCGTAGCCTTCCCAGTCCACCAGATACTGCCAGGACCGCTGCACCCGGGGCGGGAATCCAGTATCGGATGGACGGTATAAGCCGGCTGGCCTCCAATGACACGAGGCGGAGGGGGAGGTCTGTCTGCCGGGACAAGGGGAGAAAACAACAGGTTTTAACAATGAAACGTGAAATGTGGGATTAATCTTAAGGGATCTGGGTAAGTGTAGAAGGCGATAAGAAACTGGGTTAACTCTCCTGGCAACCTTGAAGGGACCGATGTATTTTTGGGACAGCTTCGTAGACTCCACCCAGAGGTAAGTCTATTGTGGAGAGCCAGACTCTCTGGCCGGGCGCAGGGTAGGCCCGGACGGTCACGTCTGTTGGCTTGTTGTTGATACTTCTAGGAGGAACGCATAAGATTAAGACTGGTCTTCCTCCACATAAATGGCCGAGCGTCTGGACGAACTTCAAGGCTGCCAGCGCTACCCTGACTTCTGCCTCCTGGTCCGGGAACAATGGAGGAGCATAGCCAAACTGACACTCGTGCGGGACATACCAGTGGAGGAGGAGCGCAAGGTGTTGTGCGCGTATTCGGCCCAAACAATAAAGGATGACCATGTGGACGGGTTGTCACGAGTCATACATCGGAGGGTGGTTTCCAACTCTCTGATTCATCCTCTCTGTTTGGCCGTTGGACTCCGTGGATGGTACCCTGAAGATAGACTGGCAGAAGCCCCATGAGTTGGCAGAAGGCCTTCCAAAACCTTGAGGCGAACTGGGACCTCTGTCAGAAACCATATCTTGAGGAATGCCGAAGACTCGGAACACATGATTAATGACGGCAGAAGGTTTCCTTGGCAGAAGGTAACTTAGTCAGAGGGACGAACCTGGCCGCCTTGAAAACCTGTCGATTATGACTAGGATAGTAGTATTGCCATGGGATGGAGGAAGTCCAGTAATAAAGTCCAATGAGATACGGGACCAGGTCTGTGGGGAACAGGTAAAGGGTGAAGGAGTCCCTTGAGGGCGGAGGTGAGAAGATTTGCCCTGCAGCACACGGACAGGCATTGGACGAAAGTGGCAAAATCTTCTTTGCTTGTAGGCCACCAGAACTTACGCTGGATGAACTCCAAGGTGCGACCCACGCCCGGATGACAGGTGAGGCGAGGAGTGCCCTCCCCACAGAAGGACCTGAGTCCTCACTGCCTTGGGGACAAAAAACCATTGGCAGGACCTCCTTTCGGGTCCGGTTCGCTAGCTTGAGCACGTCTCACGGTATCCTCAACTTGCCACGAGATCGGAGCCACAATCTTAGCAGCAGGGAAGGACAGGCATGTCCGTGTCATCTCGAATGGCAGGAGCGTAGACTCGACAGGGCATCCGGTTTGAGATTCTTCTGACCTGGGCCGATAGGGTGAGGATAACTGGAATCGATTGAAGAAAAGAGACCATCTAGCTTGTCTAGAGTTCAACGCTTTGGCCTGCTGGATATACTCCAGATTTTTGTGGTCCGTACTACTTCTGAAACGGGTGAGAAGCCCCTCGAGCCAGTGTCTCCATTCCTTCAATGCCATCTTAACCGCTAGAGTTCACGATCCCCCACATCGTAGTTCCTCTCAGTCGGGGTAAGCCGGTGTGAGAAGAAAGCGCACGGATGAAGCTTCTTGTCTTCACCCCTCTGAGACAGGACAGCTCCAACACCAACCTCTGATGCGTCTACCTCCACCACAAATGGTTCATCCGTAGTCGGTAGTATCAGGATGGGAGCAGAGAGAACGCGCTGCTTGAGTCCTTGGAAGGCCGTCTCAGCTTCTCTTCCCCACAAAAACCTTGCATTGCCACCCTTGGTTAAAGCTGAGAGAGGGGCTGCCACCAAGCTGAAGTTCTTGATGAACTTGCGGTAAAAGTTTGTGAAGCCCAGGAAACGCTGAACTTCCTTAACGGATTTGGGGGTGGGCCAATCCGCTACCGCCCCTACCTTCCTGGGGTCCATTTGGACTCGACCGGGTTCCACTACAAATCCCAGGAATTGTACTCGGGATGAATGGAATTCACATTTTTCCGGCTTAACGTACAGATGGCTGTCCAGGAGGCGTTTGAGTACTTGTCTGACATGCTTAGTGTGTTCTTGAAGGGAGCTCGAAAAGATGAGGATGTCATCCAAGTAAACGAACACAAATATGTTAAGCATATCCCTAAGCACATCGTTTATGAGCGCTTGGAACACCGCTGGGGCGTTGGTCAGGCCGAAGGGCATCACCAAGTATTCATAGTGACCAGTAGGCGTGTTGAAAGCGGTCTTCCACTCGTCACCAGGTCTGATCCGCACAAGATGGTATGCGTTCCGCAGGTCAAGCTTAGTGAAAACAACTGCTTCCTGGAGCAGCTCGAAGGCTGTGGCCATAAGGGGTAGCGGGTAACGGTTACGGACGGTTATGGCATTGAGTCCCCGGTAGTCGATGCAAGGACGTAATCCACCGTCTTTCTTGGCCACAAAGAAAAACCCTGCTCCCGCCGGGGAGGTGGATGGACGCATGAGGCCTGCTTCCAGAGCGTCCTTGATGTAGGTATCCATAGCAGCTCGTTCGGGTGGAGATAGGGAAAAGATCCGACCCCTGGGGGGCAAGTGCCCGGAAACAGGTCGATGGGGCAATCGTAAGGTCTATGGGGTGGTAGCATGGTGGCCCTCTGTTTGCTAAACACCAGTTTGAGGTCATGGTAACACTCGGGAACTCGGGTCAGGTCGATGGATTCTAAAGACTCGGGAGTAGAACTCAGGGAATTCTGGAAAATACAAGTAGCTTGGCACGTAGGACCCCACTGCTTGATAGTGCCCACAGACCAGTCGATGTGAGGGTTATGGCTGTGAAGCCAGGGGTATCCAAGGACGAGAGGGAACTCGGAACAGGAGATCAAATGAAAGTTCATCAATTCCTGGTGTTGTGAAACTGAAAGTCGCAAGGAGGTAGTGACATGAGTGACAAGTCCAGATCCCAAAGGGCTTCCATCCAATGTAGTGACCCTCATGGGTTCACTTAGAGGTTCAGAGGGAACGCCATTCTCCTTCGCCCAGACACCATCCATGAAGTTACCTGCGGCTCCAGAGTCTACCAAGGCTTGAAGGTGAAGCTTGTGGTTGTCCCAGGAGAGGGTGACTGGAATGAGCAGACGGGAGTTGGACGGATGGGAGGAGGTTATGTTTCCCGTTACAGTTCCCCCGGTCTGTACGGGACAGAGCGTTTCCCTGGAGCCCGGGACACGTGGAACGGAAATGGCCCGGTTTGCCGCAATATAGACAGCGTCGCTCCCTCATCCGGCGGTCTCTCTCAGCCTGGGAGATGCGTCCAATCTGCATGGGTTCCGATGGAGCCAGCGAGGATAAAGGTGGGGACTCGGAGCTGGGACTGATAGGGGCTAGAGGTCTACGGTTGAGTTCTCTCTCTCTCAGACGCTGGTCAATGCGTGAGGCCAACTTGATCAGGGACTCGAGATTGTCCGGTGGTTCCCGAGTGGCCAGTTCATCTTGGATAGTGTCGGAAAGGCCTTTCAGAAAGCACACCGTGAGCGCCTCGTTGTTCCAGCCACTTGCTGCTGCCACCGTGCGGAACTGGATGGCATAGTCCGTCACGCTGCGCCAACCTTGGTGGAGAGTCAGGAGCTGTTTGGCTGAGTCAGAACCACTGCTTGGGCCTTGAAACACTCGTTTGAATTCCTCAGCAAAGGCAGAGTAGCTGGCACAGCAGGAACTATGGGCATCCCACACAGCAGTAGCCCAGGCCAGGGCTTTTCCGACAGCAGGGTGATGATATAAGCGATCTTAGACCGGTCGGTGGGAAGCGACGAGGGTTGTAGCTCAAAGGAGAGAGAACATTGGGTGAGAAACCCTTTACAAGCACTTGGATCACCTGAGAACCGTTGGGGAGGTGGAAGACGAGGTTCAGCCAGGGGGTTAACTGCCATGGGTACGTGAATCTGAGGTACTGGGACGGGAACTGTTGCCGGGGTAAGACGATCAGATATTTGCTTAATGGAAGTCAGCATCTCCGACAGAAGATGAGAATGTCTAGCCATTAAGGCCTCTTGCTGAACCAGGGCGGCTTCGTGGCGTTGGACAGTCTCCTGGTGGTGGGACAGCATGGCAAAAAGGTCCTGGGAACTGGCTGCCTCTGGGTTCATTTTGGCTCTGTGTTTCTGTCAGGACCCGGTTACGAACCTGGGTCTCCGGAGTGAGAAACAGTCACTTAACCAACTGAGCCACGAATAGTCAGCAGAACCCAGAAGATGAGGCAGACACAGCAGTACTTAAGACGGTGTATTTAATAAAGTAAAAAGGAGAAGTCCTTCAATACAAAAATGGCAAATCCAAAAGGTGGTAGGAATAGCACAAAAAAGCCTCAAGAGATACTCAAAAACAAAAACAGAATTCCACAAGAGCATCCACCGGAATCGACAAGAATACACAGAACACTAGGGCTGGGTGCTAACATACAAACACAGAGCACAGAACTGAGGGAAACTAAGGGTTTAAATACAATCAGGGAAACGAGGCACAGGTGCAAATAATAATGGGGAACAAGGGAAAAAACATAAGGTCAAAAAGCACAATGGGGGCATCTAGTGACCAAAACCCGGAACAACCCTGGCCAAATCCTGACACTATGGGTCATACACAGACATGCAAATATAGGCTATGG
>NW_027000976.1:0-10000 GCF_036934945.1 Oncorhynchus masou masou
AGTCAGTATATTACTACCAGTCAGTATAGTACCACCAGTATATTACCACCAGTCAGTATATTACCACCAGTATATTACCACCAGTATATTACCACCAGTATATTACCACCAGTATATTACCACCAGTCAGTATATTACTACCAGTCAGTATATTACCACCAGTATATTACCACCAGTATATTACCACCAGTCAGTATATTACTACCAGTCAGTATATTACCACCAGTATATTACCACCAGTATATTACCACCAGTATATTACCACCAGTCAGTATATTACCACCAGTATATTACCACCAGTCAGTATATTACCACCAGTCAGTATATTACCACCAGTATATTACCACCAGTCAGTATATTACCACCAGTATATTACCACCAGTATATTACCACCAGTCAGTATTTCCCCCAGTATATTACCACCAGTCAGTATATTACTACCAGTCAGTATATTACCACCAGTATATTACCACCAGTATATTACCACCAGTCAGTATATTACTACCAGTCAGTATATTACCACCAGTATATTACCACCAGTCAGTATATTACCACCAGTCAGTATATTACCACCAGTCAGTATATTACCACCAGTATATTACCACCAGTCAGTATATTACCACCAGTCAGTATATTACCACCAGTCAGTATATTACCACCAGTATATTACCACCAGTCAGTATATTACCACCAGTCAGTATATTACCACCAGTATATTACCACCAGTATATTACCACCAGTATATTACCACCAGTCAGTATATTACCACCAGTATATTACCACCAGTCAGTATATTACCACCAGTCAGTATATTACCACCAGTATATTACCACCAGTCAGTATATTACCACCAGTCAGTATATTACCACCAGTCAGTATATTACCACCAGTATATTACCACCAGTCAGTACCAGTAGTATATACCACCAGTCAGTATATTACCACCAGTCAGTATATTACCATCAGTCAGTATATTACCACCAGTCAGTATATTACCACCAGTCAGTATATTACCACCAGTCAGTATATTACCACCAGTCAGTATATTACCACCAGTCAGTATATTACCACCAGTCAGTATATTACCACCAGTCAGTATATTACCACCAGTATATTAGTATTACCACCAGTCAGTATATTACCACCAGTCAGTATATTACCACCAGTCAGTATATTACCACCAGTCAGTATATTACCACCAGTCAGTATATTACCACCAGTCAGTATATTACCACCAGTCAGTATATTACCACCAGTCAGTATATTACCACCAGTATATTACCACCAGTCAGTATATTACCACCAGTCAGTATATTACCACCAGTATATTACCACCAGTCAGTATATTACCACCAGTATATTACCACCAGTCAGTATATTACCACCAGTCAGTATATTACCACCAGTATATTACCACCAGTCAGTATATTACCACCAGTCAGTATATTACCACCAGTCAGTATATTACCAGTATATTACCACCAGTCAGTATATTACCACCAGTATATTACCACCAGTCAGTATATTACCATCAGTCAGTATATTACCACCAGTCAGTATATTACCACCAGTCAGTATATTACCACCAGTCAGTATATTACCACCAGTATATTACCACCAGTATATTACCACCAGTATATTACCACCAGTATATTACCACCAGTCAGTATATTACCACCAGTCAGTATATTACCACCAGTCAGTATATTACCACCAGTATATTACCACCAGTATATTACCACCAGTATATTACCACCAGTATATTACCACCAGTCAGTATATTACCACCAGTCAGTATATTACCACCAGTCAGTATATTACTACCAGTATATTACCACCAGTCAGTATATTACCACCAGTCAGTATATTACCACCAGTATATTACCACCAGTCAGTATATTACCACCAGTATATTACCACCCAGTATATTCAGTATATTACCACCAGTCAGTATATTACCACAGTCAGTATATTACCACCAGTCAGTATATTATTACCACCAGTATATTACCACCAGTCAGTATATTACCACCAGTCAGTATATTACCACCAGTCAGTATATTACCACCCAGTATATTACCACCAGTATATTACCACCAGTCAGTATATTACCACCAGTCAGTATATTACCACCAGTCAGTATATTACCACCAGTCAGTATATTACCACCAGTATATTCAGTATATTACCACCAGTCAGTATATTACCACCAGTATATTACCACCAGTATATTACCACCAGTCAGTATATTACCACCAGTATATTACCACCAGTCAGTATATTACCACCAGTCAGTATATTACCACCAGTATATTACCACCAGTCAGTATATTACCACCAGTATATTACCACCAGTCAGTATATTACCACCAGTCAGTATATTACCACCAGTCAGTATATTACCACCAGTATATTACCACCAGTCAGTATATTACCACCAGTATATTACCACCAGTCAGTATATTACCACCAGTCAGTATATTACCACCAGTCAGTATATTACCACCAGTCAGTATATTACCACCAGTATATTACCACCAGTCAGTATATTACTACCAGTCAGTATATTACCACCAGTATATTACCACCAGTCAGTATATTACCACCAGTCAGTATATTACCACCAGTCAGTATATTACCACCAGTCAGTATATTACCACCAGTCAGTATATTTACCAGTATATTACCACCAGTCAGTATATTACCACCAGTCAGTATATTACCACCAGTCAGTATATTACCATCAGTCAGTATATTACCACCAGTATATTCAGTCAGTATATTACCACCAGTCAGTATATACCAGTCAGTATATTACCACCAGTCAGTATATTACCACCAGTCAGTATATTACCACCAGTATATTACCACCAGTCAGTATATTACCACCAGTCAGTATATTACCACCAGTCAGTATATTACCACCAGTCAGTATATTACCACCAGTATATTACCACAGTCAGTATATTCAGTATATTACCACCAGTCAGTATATTACCACCAGTCAGTATATTACCACCAGTCAGTATATTACCACCAGTCAGTATATTACCACCAGTCAGTATATTACCACCAGTCAGTATATTACCACCAGTCAGTATATTACCACAGTCAGTATATTACCACCAGTCAGTATATTACCACCAGTCAGTATATAACCACCAGTCAGTATATTACCACCAGTCAGTATATTACCACCAGTATATTACCACCAGTCATATATTACAGTATATTACCACCAGTCAGTATATTACCACCAGTCAGTATATTACCACCAGTCAGTATATTACCACCAGTCAGTATATTACCACCAGTCAGTATATTACCACCAGTCAGTATATTACCACCAGTATATTACCACCAGTCAGTATATTACCACCAGTCAGTATATTACCACCAGTCAGTATATTACCACCAGTCAGTATATTACCACCAGTCAGTATATTACTACCAGTCAGTATATTACCACCAGTCAGTATATTACCACCAGTCAGTATATTACCACCAGTCAGTATATTACCACCAGTCAGTATATTACTACCAGTCAGTATATTACCACCAGTATATTACCACCAGTCAGTATATTACCACCAGTATATTACCACCAGTCAGTATATTACCACCAGTCAGTATATTACCACCAGTCAGTATATTTACCAGTATATTACCAGTCAGTATATTACCACCAGTATATTACCACCAGTCAGTATATTACCACCAGTCAGTATATTACCACCAGTCAGTATATTACTACCAGTCAGTATATTACCACCAGTCAGTATATTACCACCAGTCAGTATATTACCACCAGTCAGTATATTACCACCAGTCAGTATATTACCACCAGTATATTACCACCAGTATATTACCACCAGTCAGTATATTACCACCAGTCAGTATATTACCACCAGTATATTACCACCAGTCAGTATATTACCACCAGTCAGTATATTACCACCAGTCAGTATATTACCACCAGTCAGTATATTACCACCAGTCAGTATATTACCACCAGTCAGTATATTACCACCAGTCAGTATATTACCACCAGTATATTACTACCAGTATATTACCGTATATTACCACCAGTCAGTATATTACCACCAGTCAGTATATTTACCAGTCAGTATATTACCACCAGTATATTACCACCAGTCAGTATATTACCAGTCAGTATATTACCACCAGTATATTACCACCAGTATATTACCACCAGTCAGTATATTACCACCATTCAGTATATTACCACCAGTCAGTATATTACCACCAGTCAGTATATTACCACCAGTCAGTATATTACCACCAGTCAGTATATTACCACCAGTATATTACCACCAGTCAGTATATTACCACCAGTCAGTATATTACTACCAGTATATTACCACCAGTCAGTATATTACCACCAGTCAGTATATTACCACCAGTCAGTATATTACCACCAGTCAGTATATTACCACCAGTCAGTATATTACCACCAGTATATTACCACCAGTATATTACCACCAGTCAGTATATTACCACCAGTCAGTATATTACCACCAGTATATTACCACCAGTCAGTATATTACCACCAGTCAGTATATTACCACCCACCAGTCAGTATATTACCAGTCAGTATATTACCACCAGTCAGTATATTACCACCAGTCAGTATATTACCACCAGTCAGTATATTACCACAGTCAGTACCACCAGTATATTACCACCAGTCAGTATATTACCACCCACCCAGTCAGTATATTACCACCAGTATATTACCACCAGTCAGTATATTACCACCAGTCAGTATATTACCACCAGTCAGTATATTACCACCAGTCAGTATATTACCACCAGTCAGTATATTACCACCAGTCAGTATATTACCACCAGTATATTACCACCAGTCAGTATATTACTACCAGTCAGTATATTACTACCAGTCAGTATATTACCACCAGTCAGTATATTACTACCAGTAGTATATTACCACCAGTCAGTATATTACCACCAGTCAGTATATTACCACCAGTCAGTATATTACCACCAGTCAGTATATTACCACCAGTCAGTATATTACCACCAGTCAGTATATTACCACCACCAGTATATTACCACCAGTCAGTATATTACCACCAGTCAGTATATTACCACCAGTCAGTATATTACCACCAGTCAGTATATTACCACAGTCAGTATATTACCACCAGTATATTACCACCCAGTATATTACCACCAGTCAGTATATTACCACCAGTATATTACCACCAGTATATTACCACCAGTCAGTATATTACCACCAGTCAGTATATTACCACCAGTCAGTATATTACCACAGTCAGTATATTACCACCAGTCAGTATATTACCACCAGTCAGTATATTACCACCAGTCAGTATATTACCACCAGTCATATTACCACCAGTCAGTATATTACCACCAGTATATTACCACAGTCAGTATATTACCACCAGTATATTACCACCAGTCAGTATATTACCACCAGTCAGTATATTACCACCAGTCAGTATATTACCACCAGTCAGTATATTACCACCAGTATATTACCACAGTCAGTATATTCAGTATATTACCACCAGTCAGTATATTACCACCAGTCAGTATATTACCACCAGTCAGTATATTACCACCAGTATATTCAGTATATTACCACCAGTATATTACCACCAGTCAGTATATTACCACCAGTATATTCAGTATATTACCACCAGTATATTACCACCAGTCAGTATATTACCACCAGTCAGTATATTACCACCAGTCAGTATATTACCACCAGTCAGTATATTACCACCAGTCAGTATATTACCACCAGTATATTACCACCAGTCAGTATATTACCACCAGTATATTACAACCAGTCAGTATATTACCACCAGTCAGTATATTACCAGTATATTACCACCAGTCAGTATATTACCACCAGTCAGTATATTACCACCAGTCAGTATATTACCACCAGTATATTACCACCAGTCAGTATATTACCACCAGTCAGTATATTACCACCAGTCAGTATATTACCACCAGTCAGTATATTACTACCAGTCAGTATATTACTACCAGTATATTACCACCAGTCAGTATATTACCACCAGTCAGTATATTACCACCAGTATATTACCACCAGTCAGTATATTACCACCAGTCAGTATATTACCACCAGTCAGTATATTACCACCAGTATATTACCACCAGTCAGTATATTACCACCAGTCAGTATATTACCACCAGTATATTACCACCAGTCAGTATATTACCACCAGTCAGTATATTACCACCAGTATATTACCACCAGTCAGTAGTATATATTACCACCAGTATATTACCACCAGTCAGTATATTACCACCAGTCAGTATATTACCACCAGTATATTACCACCAGTCAGTATATTACCACCAGTCAGTATATTACCACCAGTATATTACCACCAGTCAGTATATTACCACCAGTATATTCAGTATATTTACCACAGTCAGTATATTACCACCAGTATATTACCACCAGTCAGTATATTACCACCAGTCAGTATATTACAGTATATTACCACCAGTCAGTATATTACCACCAGTCAGTATATTACTACCAGTATATTACCACCAGTCAGTATATTACCACCAGTCAGTATATTACCACCAGTATATTACCACCAGTATATTACCACCAGTATATTACCACCAGTCAGTATATTACCACCAGTCAGTATATTACCACCAGTCAGTATATTACCACCAGTCAGTATATTACCACCAGTATATTACCACCAGTCAGTATATTACTACCAGTCAGTATATTACCACCAGTATATTACCACCAGTCAGTATATTACCACCAGTCAGTATATTACTACCAGTCAGTATATTACCACCAGTCAGTATATTACCACCAGTCAGTATATTACCACCAGTTTATTACTACCAGTCAGTATATTACCACCAGTCAGTATATTACCACCAGTCAGTATATTACCACCAGTCAGTATATTACCACCAGTCAGTATATTACCACCAGTCAGTATATTACCACCAGTCAGTATATTACCACCAGTATATTACCACCAGTCAGTATATTACCACCAGTCAGTATATTACCACCAGTCAGTATATTACCACCAGTCAGTATATTACCACCAGTATATTACCACCAGTATATTACCACCAGTCAGTATATTACCACCAGTCAGTATATTACCACCAGTATATTACCACCAGTCAGTATATTACCACCAGTCAGTATATTACCACCAGTATATTACCACCAGTCAGTATATTACCACCAGTCAGTATATTACCACCAGTATATTACCACCAGTCAGTATATTACCACCAGTATATTACCACCAGTCAGTATATTACCACCAGTCAGTATATTACTACCAGTCAGTATATTACCACCAGTATATTACCACCAGTCAGTATATTACCACCAGTATATTACCACCAGTCAGTATATTACCACCAGTCAGTATATTACCACCAGTATATTACCACCAGTCAGTATATTACCACCAGTATATTACCACCAGTCAGTATATTACCACCAGTATATTACCACCAGTATATTACCACCAGTATATTACTACCAGTCAGTATATTACCACCAGTCAGTATATTACCACCAGTCAGTATATTACCACCAGTCAGTATATTACCACCAGTCAGTATATTACTACCAGTATATTACTACCAGTCAGTATATTACCACCAGTCAGTATATTACCACCAGTCAGTATATTACCACCAGTCAGTATATTACCACCAGTATATTACCACCAGTCAGTATATTACCACCAGTATATTACCACCAGTATATTACCACCAGTCAGTATATTACCACCAGTATATTACCACCAGTCAGTATATTACCACCAGTATATTACCACCAGTATATTACCACCAGTCAGTATATTACCACCAGTCAGTATATTACCACCAGTTAGTATATTACCACCAGTCAGTATATTACCACCAGTCAGTATATTACCACCAGTATATTACCACCAGTCAGTATATTACCACCAGTATATTACCACCAGTCAGTATATTACCACCAGTATATTACCACCAGTATATTACCACCAGTATATTACCACCAGTCAGTATATTACCACCAGTATATTACCACCAGTATATTACCACCAGTATATTACCACCAGTCAGTATATTACCACCAGTATATTACCACCAGTCAGTATATTACCACCAGTATATTACCACCAGTATATTACCACCAGTCAGTATATTACCACCAGTCAGTATATTACCACCAGTCAGTATATTACCACCAGTATATTACCACCAGTCAGTATATTACCACCAGTCAGTATATTACCACCAGTATATTACCACCAGTCAGTATATTACCACCAGTCAGTATATTACCACCAGTCAGTATATTACTACCAGTCAGTATATTACTACCAGTCAGTATATTACCACCAGTCAGTATATTACCACCAGTATATTACCACCAGTCAGTATATTACCACCAGTCAGTATATTACCACCAGTCAGTATATTACCACCAGTATATTACCACCAGTCAGTATATTACCACCAGTATATTACCACCAGTCAGTATATTACCACCAGTATATTACCACCAGTCAGTATATTACCACCAGTATATTACCAAGAGTCAGTATATTACCACCAGTCAGTATATTACCACCAGTATATTACCACCAGTCAGTATATTACCACCAGTATATTACCACCAGTCAGTATATTACTACCAGTATATTACCACCAGTCAGTATATTACCACCAGTCAGTATATTACCACCAGTCAGTATATTACCACCAGTCAGTATATTACTACCAGTATATTACCACCAGTCAGTATATTACCACCAGTCAGTATATTACCACCAGTCAGTATATTACCACCAGTATATTACCACCAGTCAGTATATTACCACCAGTATATTACCACCAGTCAGTATATTACCACCAGTCAGTATATTACCACCAGTCAGTATATTACTACCAGTATATTACCACCAGTCAGTATATTACCACCAGTCAGTATATTACCACCAGTCAGTATATTACCACCAGTCAGTATATTACCTCCAGTCAGTATATAACCACCAGTATATTACCACCAGTCAGTATATTACCACCAGTCAGTATATTACCACCAGTATATTACCTCCAGTCAGTATATAACCACCAGTATATTACCACCAGTCAGTATATTACCACCAGTCAGTATATTACCACCAGTCAGTATATTACCACCAGTATATTACCAACAGTATATTACCACCAGAGGCTATATACAGTAGGGAGGCTATATACAGAAGAGAGGCTATATACAGTAGGGAGGCTATATACAGTAGAGAGGCTATATACAGTAGAGAGGCTATATACAGTAGGGAGGCTATATACAGTAGCGAGGCTATATACAGTAGGGAGGCTATATACAGTAGAGGCTATATACAGTAGAGAGGTTATATACAGTAGCGAGGCTATATACTGTAGAGCGGCTTTAAAAGTAGCGAGGCTACATACAGGCACCGGTTAGTCAGGCTGATTGAGGTGGTATGCACATGTCGATATGGTTAATGTGACTATGCATATATGATAAACAGAGAGTAGCAGTAGTGTAAAAGAGGGGTGTGCGGGTGATGGGTGGTGGGACACAATGCAGATTGCCCAGTTAGCCAATGTGCGGGAGCACTGGTTGGACAGTTGAGGTTAGTATGTACATGAAGTAACTCTGACCTCTGTCCTTCTCCAGTGTGCTCTGATCTGCTGAAGGAACATGGATGTGTCTGGGGGCCAGCAGCAGTATGGAGGATCTAAGAAGAGGGTGAAGATCCATCCCAATACCGTCACAGTGAAATACGCCTCCCACTTCCCCCAGCCTGGAGACGAGGGTTACGACGATGCTCCGTCCTTTGAGGACTTTGGGTCGTTTGCAGAGGCCAGCCCTGCCAAGAGACTGGTGACAGACAGTAGTAGGAGGACTTTCTTTGGCACCATAGAGACCCCC
>NW_027000976.1:12500-65000 GCF_036934945.1 Oncorhynchus masou masou
TTTGTGTCTCTCTCTATGTCTCTCTGGGTCTCTATGCCTCTCTCCCCCTCTGTGTGTGTGTGTGTGTCTCTCTCTCTCTCTCTCTCTCTGTGTTTGTGTCTCTCTCTCTCTCTCTCTCTCTCTCTGTGTGTTTGTGTCTCTCTCTATGTCTCTCTGTGTCTCTATGCCTCTTTCCCCCTCTGTGTGTGTGTGTGTGTCACTCTCTCTCTCTCTCTCTCTCTCTCAGTGTGTCTCTCTGTGCCTCTCTCGCCCCCTCCCTCTGTCTCTCTCTGTGTCTCTCTCTGTGTCTCTCTCTCTCTCTGTGTGTCTCTGTCTCTGTGTCTCTCTCTCTGTGTGTTTCTCTCTCTCTCTCTGTGTGTCTCTCTCTGTGTGTCTCTCTCTCTCTGTCTCTCTCTCTCCGTCTCTGTCTCTCTCCACCTCTCTCTGTCTCTCTCCACCTCTCTCTGTCTCTCTCTCTCTCCCCCTCTCTCTGTCTCTGTCTCTCTTGCTCCCTCCACCTCTCTCTGTCTCTCTCTAAATGTTGCCCGGTTACATGTACAATTTGAAGAATGTCTTTTGAAATCTTCACATATTTATTTTGTATTGTTCGTTGACTTGGAGGAGTGCCAACTGTGTAATGTCTTTGCTAAAGTTCTATTTGTCTGTGAAATAAAGACACGATGTGAAACGATTTGTACTGAGAGCTTTTGATTTCATGTCAACAGCGATAACGAAGAGCGTCAACAGAACCCACGTGTTGATTAGATTACATATTCTGCACGTTAATCTCTTGTGGCAACTCTACAGTGGCAACTTTACAACTTTACAGCTACAGTATGGCTTATATTGTTGTTAAAGTATATTGTTGTTAGAATATATTGTTGTTGGAGGATATTGTTGTCAAGAGTATATTGTTGTTAGAGTATATTGTTGTTAGAGTATATTGTTGTTAGAGTATATTGTTGTTAGAGTATATTGTTGTTAGAGTATATTGTTGTTAGAAGATATTGTTGTTAGAGGATATTGTTGTTAGAGTATATTGTTGTTGGAGTATATTGTTGTTAGAGGATATTGTTGTTAGAGTATATTGTTGTTAGAGTATATTGTTGTTAGAGGATATTGTTGTTAGAGTATGTTGTTGTTAGAGTATATTGTTGTTAGAGGATATTGTTGTTAGAGTATATTGTTGTTAGAGTATAATGTTGTGAGAGTATATTGTTGTTAGAGTATAATGTTGTTAGAGTATATTGTTGTTAGAGGATATTGTTGTTAGAGTATGTTGTTGTTAGAGTATATTGTTGTTAGAGGATATTGTTGTTAGAGGATATTGTTGTTAGAGTATATTGATGTCAAGAGGATATTGTTGTTAGAGTATATTGTTGTTAGAAGATATTGTTATCATAGTATATTGTTGTTAGAGTATATCGTTGTTAGAATATATTGTTGTCAGAGGATATTGTTGTCAAGATGATATTGTTGTTAGAGTATATTGTTGTTAGAGTATATTGTTGTTAGAGTATATTGTTGTTGGAGTATATTGTTGTTAGAGTATATTGTTGTTAGAGTATATTGTTGTTAGAGTATATCGTTGTTAGAATATATTGTTGTCAGAGGATATTGTTGTCAAGATGATATTATTGTTAGAGTATATTGTTGTTAGAGTATATTGATGTCAAGAGGATACTGTTGTCCGAGGATATTGTTGTTAGAGTATATTGTTGTTAGAAGATATTGTTGTTAGAGTATATTGTTGTTAGAAGATATTGTTATCATAGTATATTGTTGTTAGAGTATATTGTTGTTAGAGTATATTATTGTTATCATAGTATATTGTTGTTAGAGTATATTGTTGTTAGAAGATATTGTTATCATAGTATATTGTTGTTAGAGTATATCGTTGTTGGAGTATATTGTTGTTAGAGTATATTGATGTCAAGAGGATACTGTTGTCCGAGGATATTGTTTTTAGAGGATATTGTTGTTAGAAGATATTGTTGTTAGAAGATATTGTTGTTAGAGTATATCGTTGTTAGAATATATTGTTGTCAGAGGATATTGTTGTCAAGATGATATTGTTGTTAGAGTATATTTTTGTTAGAAGATATTGTTATCATAGTATATTGTTGTTAGAGTATATCGTTGTTAGAATATATTGTTGTCAGAGGATATTGTTGTCAAGATGATATTGTTGTTAGAGTATATTGTTGTTAGAGTATATTGTTGTTAGAGTATATTGTTGTTAGAGTATATTGTTGTTAGAGTATATTGTTGTTAGAGTATATTGTTGTTAGAGTATATTGATGTCAAGAGGATACTGTTGTCCGAGGATATTGTTGTTAGAGTAACAGTCTCCAGTCCAATCTCAGAGAGGGGATTCTCCTGTAACAGTCTCCAGTCCAATCCCAGAGAGGGGATTCTCCTGTAACAGTCTCCAGTCCAATCTCAGAGAGGGGATTCTCCTGTAACAGTCTCCAGTCCAATCTCAGAGAGGGGATTCTCCTGTAACAGTCTCCAGTCCAATCCCAGAGAGGGGATTCTCCTGTAACAGTCTCCAGTCCAATCCCAGAGAGGGGATTCTCCTGTAACAGTCTCAGTCCAATCTCAGAGAGGGGATTCTCCTGTAACAGTCTCCAGTCCAATCCCAGAGAGGGATTCTCCTGTAACAGTCTCCAGTCCAATCTCAGAGAGGGGATTCTCCTGTAACAGTCTCCAGTCCAATCTCAGAGAGGGGATTCTCCTGTAACAGTCTCCAGTCCAATCTCAGAGAGGGGATTCTCCTGTAACAGTCTCCAGTCCAATCTCAGAGAGGGGATTCTCCTGTAACAGTCTCCAGTCCAATCTCAGAGAGGGGATTCTCCTGTAACAGTCTCCAGTCCAATCTCAGAGAGGGGATTCTCCTGTAACAGTCTCCAGTCCAATCCCAGAGGGGATTCTCCTGTAACAGTCTCCAGTCCAATCTCAGAGAGGGGTTTCTCCTGTAACAGTCTCCAGTCCAATCTCAGAGAGGGGATTCTCCTGTAACAGTCTCCAGTCCAATCTCAGAGAGGGGATTCTCCTGTAACAGTCTCCAGTCCAATCCCAGAGAGGGGATTCTCCTGTAACAGTCTCCAGTCCAATCCCAGAGAGGGGATTCTCCTGTAACAGTCTCCAGTCCAATCCCAGAGAGGGGATTCTCCTGTAACAGTCTCCAGTCCAATCCCAGAGAGGGGATTCTCCTGTAACAGTCTCCAGTCCAATCTCAGAGAGGGGATTCTCCTGTAACAGTCTCCAGTCCAATCCCAGAGAGGGGATTCTCCTGTAACAGTCTCCAGTCCAATCTCAGAGAGGGGATTCTCCTGTAACAGTCTCCAGTCCAATCCCAGAGAGGGGATTCTCCTGTAACAGTCTCCAGTCCAATCTCAGAGAGGGGATTCTCCTGTAACAGTCTCCAGTCCAATCCCAGAGAGGGGATTCTCCTGTAACAGTCTCCAGTCCAATCTCAGAGAGGGGATTCTCCTGTAACAGTCTCCAGTCCAATTCAGAGAGGGGATTCTTCCACTGAGGAGAAACAGCTACAGACATATAATCCATCTCAGGATTTTTCTCCCCCAGGTAAACAAACTTTAATATCAAGATAATAATGATTAAATGATAAGGCTCGGGAAGCTTGAAAATTATATTGTGTAATGTGGTAATGAAGAAAATATCATTTTTAGGATATGTCCAAAAGGTGGCGTATGAAACACACTTTATTTGGCTCTCTGTTTTACAATGCCATTATCTTCCCAGTCTCCTACCATTCTAGTTCAGTACATTCTACTATTGCTGTTCAGTACATTCTACAATTGTAGCTCAGTACATTCTACCACTATAGTTCAGTACACTCCAGTTCAGTACATTCTAGTTCAGTAAATTCTACTATTGTAGTTCAGCACATTCTACAATTGTAGTTCAGTACATTCTACAATTGTAGTTCAGTACATTCTACCATTCTAGTTCAGTACATTCTAGTTCAGTACATTCTAGTTCAGTACATTCTACTATTGTAGTTCAGTACATTCTAGTTCAGTACATTCTACCATTCTCGTTTAGTACATTCTACTATTGTAGTTCACTAAATTCTACCATTCTAGTTCAGTACATTCTACCATTCTAGTTCAGTACATTCTACCATTCCAGTTCAGTACATTCTACCATTCTAGTTCAGTACATCCTACAATTGTAGTTCACTAAATTCTACCATTCTAGTTCAGTACATTCTAGGTCAGTACATTCGAGTTCAGTACATTCTACCACTGTAGTTCAGTACTGTCACGCCCTAGTCTAAGTATTTTGTGTTTTCTTTATTAATTTGGTCAGGCCAGGGTGTGACATGGGTTTTGGTATGTGGTGTGTTTTGTCTTGGGGTTTTTCATAGGTATTGGGAATGTGGCTTAGTGGGGTTTCCTAGCTTAGTCTATGGCTGTCTGAAGTGGTTCTCAATCAGAGGCAGGTGTTTATCGTTGTCTCTGATTGGGAACCATATTTAGGCAGCCATATTCTTTGAGTGTGTCGTGGGTGATTGTCCTGGTTTCTGTCTCTGTGTAACTTTGCACCAGTATAGGCTGTTTTGGTTTTCGTGTTACGTTTTGTAGTATTTGTGTTTCCTTTGTTTTATTAAAACTCAATAGCCATGCCGCATTTTGGTCCGACTCTCTTTCACCTAAAGAAAACCGTTACAAGTACATTCTACCATTCCAGTTCAGTACATTCCAGTTCAGTATATTCGAGTTCAGTACATTCTGGCATTCTAGTTCAGTACTTTCTAGCATTCTAGTTCAGTACATTCTAGCATTCTCGTTCAGTACATCATAGCATTATAGTTCAGTACATTCTACTATTCTAGTTCAGTGCATTCTAGATCAGTACATTCGAGTTCAGTACATTATACTATTTAAAAAAAAAAAATTTTTTAAACCTTTATTGTATTTCAGTCCATTCTACCATTCTGGTTCAGTCCATTCTAGTATTCTAATTCAGTACATTTTACCATTCTAGTTCAGTACATTCTACCATTCCAGTTCAGTACACTCTACCATTCTAGTTCAGTACATTCTACCATTCTAGTTCAGTAAATTCTACCATTCTAGTTCAGTAAATTCTACCATTCTAGTTCAGTACATTCTACTTCAATACATTCTACTATTGTAGTTCAGTACATTCCACCATTCTAGTAAAGTACATTCTACCATTCTAGTTCATTACATTCTACTTCAATACATTCTACTATTGAAGTTCAGTACATTCTACTTCAATAAATTCTACCATTCTAGTTCAGTACATTCTACTTCAATACATTCTACCATTCTTGTTCAGTACATTCTACTTCAATACATTCTACTATTCTAGTTTAGTCCATTCTACAATTCCAGTTCAGTACATTCTACTATTCTAGTTCAGTACATTATACCATTATACTGTAGTTCAGTACATACTACCTTTCTAGTTCAGTTCATTCTACCATTCTAGTTCAGTACATTCTACTATTGTAGTTAAGTACACACTAGTTCAGTACATTCTAGCATTCTAGTTCAGTACATTCTACTATTGTAGTTAAGTACACACCAGTTCAGTACGTTTAGTCCATTCTACCATTCTAGTTTAGTACATTCTACTATTCTAGTTTAGTCCATTCTACCATTCTAGTTCAGTACATTCTACTTCAATACATTCTACCATTCTAGTTCAGTACATTCTACTTCAATACATTCTACTATTCTAGTTTAGTCCATTCTACCATTCTAGTTCAGTACATTCTACCATTCTAGTTCAGTACATTCTACCATTCCAGTTCAGTACATTCTACCAGTATAGTTCAGTTCATTTTACAATTCTAGTTCAGTTCATTCTACCATTCTAGTTCAGTACATTCTACCATTCTAGTTCAGTTCATTCTACCATTCTAGTTCAGTACATTCTACCATTCCAGTTCAGTACATTCTGCTATTGTAGTTAAGCACACTCGAGTTGAGTACATTCTAGTTCAGTACATTCTACTATTGTAGTTAAGTACACTCTCGTTCAGTACATTCTTCCATTCTAATTACATTTACATTTACATTTAAGTCATTTAGCAGACGCTCTTATCCAGAGCGACTTACAAATTCAGTACCATCTACCATTCTAGTTCAGTACATTCTACCATTCTAGTTCAGTACATTCTACTATTGTAGTTAAGTACACTCTAGTTTAGTCCATTCTACCATTCTAGTTCAGTACATTCTACCATTCCAGTTCAGTACATTCTACCAGTATAGTTCAGTACATTCTACTATTGTAGTTAAGTACACTCTAGTTCAGTAGATTCTAGTTCAGTACATTCTACAATTCTAGTTCAGTTCATTCTACCATTCTAGTTCAGTACATTCTACCATTCCAGTTCAGTACATTCTGCTATTGTAGTTAAGTACACTCTCGTTCAGTACATTCTAGTTCAGTACATTCTTCCATTCTAATTCAGTACCATCTACCATTCTAGTTCAGTACATTCTACCATTCTAGTTCAGTTCATTCTTCCGTTCTCGTTCAGTACATTCTACTATTGTAGTTAAGTACACTCTCGTTCAGTACATTCTAGTTCAGTACATTCTTCCATTCTAATTCAGTACCATCTACCATTCTAGTTCAGTACATTCTACCATTCTAGTTCAGTACATTCTACTATTGTAGTTAAGTACACTCTAGTTCAGTACATTCTACCATTCTAGTTCAGTACATTCTACCATTCTAGTTCAGTACATTCTACTATTGTAGTTAAGTACACTCTTGTTCAGTACATTCTACCATTCTAGTTCAGTACATTCTACCATTCCAGTTCAGTTCATTCTACCATTCAAGTTCAGTACACTCTACAATTCTAGTTCAGTACAATCTACCATTCTAGTTCAGTACATTCTACCATTCCAGTTCAGTTCATTCTACCATTCCAGTTCAGTTCATTCTACCATTCTAGTTCAGTACATTCTACCATTCTAGTTCAGTACATTCCACTATTGTAGTTAAGTACACTCTAGTTCAGTACACTCTACAATTCTAGTTCAGTACAATCTACCATTCTAGTTCAGTACCATCTACCATTCTAGTTCAGTACATTCTACCATTCAAGTTCAGTACATTCTACCATTCTAGTTCAGTTCGTTCTACCATTCTAGTTCAGTACATTCTACCATTCTAGTTCAGTACATTCTACTATTGTAGTTAAATACACTCTAGTTCACTGCATACTACCATTCTAGTTCAGTACATTCTAGTTCAGTACATTTGAGTTCAGTACATTATAGTTCAGTATACTCTACCATTCTTGTTCAGTACATTCTACCATTCTAGTTCAGTAAATTCTACCATTCTAGTTCAGAACATTCTACTTCAATACATTCTACTATTGTAGTTCAGTACATTCTACATCAATACATTCTACTATTCTCGTTTAGTCCATTCTACCATTCTAGTTTAATACATTCTACTATTCTAGTTTAGTCCATTCTACCATTCTAGTTCAGTACATTCTACTTCAATACATTCTACTATTGCAGTTCAGTACATTCTCCTTCAATACATTCTACCATTCTAGTTCAGTACATTCTACTTCAATACATTCTACCATTCTAGTTTAGTCCATTCTACCATTCTAGTTCAGTACATTCTACCATTCTAGTTCAGTACATTCTACCATTCTTGTTCAGTACTTTCTACCATTCTTGTTCAGTACTTTCTACTATTGTAGTTAAATACACTCTAGTTCACTGCATTCTACCATTCTAGTTCAGTACATTCTAGTTCAGTACATTCGAGTTCAGTACATTATAGTTCAGTATACTCTACCATTCTAGTTCAGTACATTCTACCATTCTTGTTCAGTAAAGACTACCATTCTAGTTCAGTACATTCTACTTCAATACATTCTACTATTGTAGTTCAGTACATTCTACTATTCTCGTTTAGTCCATTCTACCATTCTAGTTTAGTACATTGAACTATTCTAGTTTAGTCCATTCTACCATTCTAGTTCAGTACATTCTACTTCAATACATTCTACATTCAGTACATTCGAGTTCAATACATTCTACCATTCTAGTTTAGTCCATTCTACCATTCTAGTTCAGTACATTCTACCATTCTAGTTCAGTACATTCTACCATTCTTGTTCAGTACTTTCTACCATTCTTGTTCAGTACTTTCTACTATTGTAGTTAAATACACTCTAGTTCACTGCATTCTACCATTCTAGTTCAGTACATTCTAGTTCAGTACATTCGAGTTCAGTACATTATAGTTCAGTATACTCTACCATTCTTGTTCAGTAAAGACTACCATTCTTGTTCAGTACATTCTACTTCAATACATTCTACTATTGTAGTTCAGTACATTCTACTATTCTCGTTTAATCCATTCTACCATTCTAGTTTCGTACATTCTACTATTCTGGTTTAGTCCATTCTACCATTCTAGTTCAGTACATTCTACTTCAATACATTCTACCATTCTCGTTCAGTACATTCTACTTCAATACATTCTACTATTGTAGTTCAGTACATTCTACTATTCTCGTTTAGTCCATTCTACCATTCTAGTTTAGTACATTAAACTATTCTAGTTTAGTCTATTCTACCATTCTAGTTCAGTACATTCTACTTCAATACATTCTACATTCAGTACATTCGAGTTCAGTACATTATAGCTCAGTATACTCTACCATTCTTGTTCAGTACATTCCACCATTCTAGTTCAGTAAATTCTACCATTCTAGTTCAGTACATTCTACTTCAATACATTCTACCATTCTAGTTTAGTCCATTCTACCATTCTAGTTCAGTACATTCTACCATTCCAGTTCAATTCATTCTACCATTCCAGTTCAGTACATTCTACCAGTATAGTTCAGTACATTCTACCATTCCAGTTCAATACATTCTACCATTCTAGTTCAGTACATTCTACTATTGTAGTTCAGTACATTCTACCATTCTAGTTCAGTACATTCTGCTATTGTAGTTAAGTACACACTAGTTCAGTACATTCTGCCATTCTAGTTCATTTCATTCTACCATTCTAGTTCAGTACATTCTAGCATTCTAGTTCAGTACATTCTACTATTGTAGTTCAGTACATTCTACCATTCTATTTCAGTACATTCTACCATTCTAGTTCAGTACATTATACTATTGTAGTTAAGTACACTCTCGTTCAGTACATTCCAGTTCAGTACCATCTACCATTCTAGTTCATTTCATTCAACCATTCTAGTTCAGTACATTTTACCATTCTAGTTCAGTAAATTCTACCATTCTTGTTCAGTACATTCTACTTCAATACATTCTACCATTCTTGTTCAGTACATTCTACTATTGTAGTTAAATACACTCTAGTTCACTGCATTCTACCATTCTAGTTCAGTGCATTCTAGTTCAGTACATTCGAGTTCAGAACATTATAGTTCAGTATACTCTACCATTCTTGTTCAGTACATTCTACCATTCTAGTTCAGTACATTCTACCATTCTAGTTCACTACATTCTACTATTGTAGTTAAGTACACTCTTGTTCAGTACATTCAAGTTCAGTACACTCTACAATTCTCGTTCAGTACAATCTACCATTCTAGTTCAGTACATTCTACTATTGTAGTTAAGTACACACTAGTTCAGTACATTCTGCCATTCTAGTTCATTTCATTCTACCATTCTAGTTCAGTACATTCTAGCATTCTAGTTCAGTACATTCTACTATTGTAGTTCAGTACATTCTACCATTCTAGTTCAGTACATTCTACCATTCTAGTTCAGTACTTTCTACAATTGAAGTTAAACACACTCTAGTTCACTGCATTCTACCATTCTAGTTCAGTACATTCAAGTTCAGTACATTCGAGTTCAGTACATTATAGTTCAGTATACTCTACCATTCTAGTTCAGTACATTCTAGCATTCTCGTTTAGTCCATTCTACCATTCTAGTTTAGTCCATTCTACCATTCTAGTTTTGTACATTCTACTATTGTAGTTCAGTACATTCTACCATTCTAGTTCAGTACATTCTACTATTGTAGTTAAGTACACTCTCGTTCAGTACATTCCAGTTCAGTACATTCTACCATTCTAGTTCAGTACATTCTACTATTGTAGTTAAATACACTCTAGTTCACTGCATACTACCATGCTAGTTCAGTACATTCTAGTTCAGTACATTCGAGTTCAGTACATTATAGTTCAGTATACTCTACCATTCTTGTTCAGTACATTCTACCATTCTAGTTCAGTAAATTCTACCATTCTAGTTCAGTGCATTCTACTTCAATACATTCTACTATTGTAGTTCAGTACATTCTACTTCAATACATTCTACTATTCTCGTTTAGTCCATTCTACCATTCTAGTTTAGTACATTAAACTATTCTAGTTTAGTCCATTCTACCATTCTAGTTCAGTACATTCTACTTCAATACATTCTACATTCAGTACATTTGAGTTCAGTACATTATAGTTCAGTATACTCTACCATTCTAGTTCAGTACATTCTAGTTCAGTACATTCTACTTCAGTACATTCTACTATTGTAGTTAAGTAAACTCTAGTTCAGTACATTCTACCATTCTAGTTCAGTCCATTCTACCATTCTAGTTCAGTACACTCTACAATTCTAGTTCAGTACAATCTATCATTCTAGTTCAGTACATTCTACCATTCTAGTTTAGTACATTCTACCATTCCAGTTCAGTTCATTCTACCATTCTAGTTCAGTACATTCTAGTTCAGTACACTCTACCATTCTAGTTCAGTACATTATAGTTCAGTGCACTCTACCATTCTAGTTCAGTACATTCTACCATTCTAGTTCAGTAAATTCTACCATTCTGGTTCAGTAAATTATTCCATTCTAGTTCAGTACACTCTACTTCAATACATTCTACTATTCTAGTTTAGTCCATTCTACCATTCTAGTTCAGTACATTCTACTTCAATACATTCTACTATTCTAAAGTCTACTTCCGGCGCCGACAGAGATGGCCGCCTCGCTTCGCGTTCCTAGGAAACTATGCAGTTTTTTGTTTTTTTACGTGTTATTTCTTACATTAGTACCCCAGGTCATCTTAGGTTTCATTACATACAGTCGAGAAGAACTACTGTATATAAGATCAGCGTCAACTCAAATATGTTTTTCGCGACGCGGATCCTGTGTTCTGCCTTACAAACAGGACAATGGAATGGATCGCATGCAGCGACCCAAAAAAACGACTCCGAAAAAGAGGGAAACGAGGCGGTCTTCTGGTCAGACTACGGAGACGGGCACATCGTGCCCCACTTCCTAGCATCCTTCTTGCCAATGTCCAGTCTCTTGACAACAAGGTTGATGAAATCCGAGCAAGGGTAGCATTCCAGAGGGACATCAGAGAATGTAACGTTCTGTTCTTCACGGAAACATGGCTCACTGGAGAGGCGCTATCCGAAGCGGTGCAGCCAATGGGTTTCTCCACGCATCGCGCCGACAGAAACAAACACCTTTCTGGTAAGAAGAGGGGTGGGGGTGTATGCCTTATGGCTAACGAGGCATGGTGCGATGAAAGAAACATACAGGAACTCAAATCCTTCTGTTCACCTGATTTAGAATTCCTCACAATCAAATGTAGACCGCATTATCTACCAAGAGAATTCTCTTCGATTATAATCACAGCCGTATATATCCCCCCCCCAAGCAGACACATCGATGGCTCTGAACGAACTTTTTTTAACTCTTTGCAAACTGGAAACCATTTATCCGGAGGCTGCATTCATTGTTACTGGGGATTTTAACAAGGCTAATCTGAAAACAAGACTCCCTAAATTTTATCAGCATATCGATTGCGCAACCAGGGGTGGAAAAACCTTGGATCACTGTTACTATAACTTCCGCGACGCATATAAGGCCCTGCCCCACCCCCCTTTCGGAAAAGCTGACCACGACTCCATTTTGCTGATACCTGCCTACAGACAAAATTTTTAAAAAGAAGCTCCCACGCTGAGGTCTGTCCAACGCTGGTCCGACCAAGCTGACTCCACACTCCAAGACTGCTTCCATCACGTGGACTGGGACATGTTTCGTATTGCGTCAGATAACAACATTGACGAATACGCTGATTCGGTGTGCGAGTTCATTAGAACGTGCGTTGAAGATGTCGTTCCCATAGCAACGATTAAAACATTCCCTAACCAGAAACCGTGGATTGATGGCAGCATTCGCGTGAAACTGAAAGCGCGAACCACTGCTTTCAATCAGGGCAAGGTGTCTGGTAACATGACTGAATACAAACAGTGCAGCTATTCCCTCCATAAGGCTATCAAACAAGCTAAGCGTCAGTACAGAGACAAAGTAGAATCTCAATTCAACGGCTCAAACACAAGAGGCATGTGGCAGGGTCTACAGTCAATCACGGACTACAGGAAGAAATCCAGCCCAGTCCAGGATGTCTTGCTCCCAGGCAGACTAAATAACTTTTTTGCCCGCTTTGAGGACAATACAGTGCCACTGACACGGCCTGCAACGGAAACATGCGGTCTCCCCTTCACTGCAGCCGAGGTGAGTAAAACATTTAAACGTGTTAACCCTCGCAAGGTTGCAGGCCCAGACGGCTTCCCCAGCCGCGCCCTCAGAGCATGCGCAGACCAGCTGGCTGGTGTGTTTACGGACATATTCAATCAATCCCTAAACCAGTCTGCTGTTCCCACATGCTTCAAGAGGGCCACCACTGTTCCTGTTCCCAAAAAAGCTAAGGTAACTGAGCTAAACGACTACCGCCCCGTAGCACTCACTTCCGTCATCATGAAGTGCTTTGAGAGACTAGTCAAGGACCATATCACCTCCACCCTACCTGACACCCTAGACCCACTCCAATTTGCTTACCGCCCAAATAGGTCCACAGACGATGCAATCTCAACCACACTGCACACTGCCCTAACCCATCTGGACAAGAGGAATACCTATGTGAGAATGCTGTTCACCGACTACAGCTCGGCATTCAACACCATAGTACCCTCCAAGCTCGTCATCATGCTCGAGACCCTGGGTCTCGACCCTGCCCTGTGCAACTGGGTACTGGACTTCCTGACGGGCCGCCCCCAGGTGGTGAGGGTAGGTAACAACATCTCCTCCCCGCTGATCCTCAACACTGGGGCCCCACAAGGGTGCGTTCTGAGCCCTCTCCTGTACTCCCTGTTCACCCACGACTGCGTGGCCACGCACGCCTCCAACTCAATCATCAAGTTTGCGGACGACACAACAGTGGTAGGCTTGATTACCAACAACGACGAGACGGCCTACAGGGAGGAGGTGAGGGCCCTCGGAGTGTGGTGTCAGGAAAATAACCTCACACTCAACTTCAACAAAACTAAGGAGATGATTGTGGACTTCAGGAAACAGCAGAGGGAACACCCTCCTATCCACATCGATGGAACAGTAGTGGAGAGAGTAGCAAGTTTTAAGTTCCTCGGCATACACATCACAGACAAACTGAATTGGTCCACTCACACAGACAGCATCGTGAAGAAGGTGCAACAGCACCTCTTCAACCTCAGGAGGCTGAAGAAATTCGGCTTGTCACCAAAAGCACTCACAAACTTCTACAGATGCACAATCGAGAGCATCCTGGCGGGCTGTATCACCGCCTGGTACGGCAACTGCTCCACCCTCAACCGTAAGGCTCTCCAGAGGGTAGTGAGGTCTGCACAACGCATCACCGGGGGCAAACTACCTGCCCTCCAGGACACCTACACCACCCGATGTTACAGGAAGGCCATAAAGATCATCAAGGACATCAACCACCCGAGCCACTGCCTGTTCACCCCGCTATCATCCAGAAGGCGAGGTCAGTACAGGTGCATCAAAGCTGGGACCGAGAGACTGAAAAACAGCTTCTATCTCAAGGCCATCAGACTGTTAAACAGCCACCACTAACATTGAGTGGCTGCTGCCAACACACTGACACTGACTCAACTCCAGCCACTTTAATAATGGGAATTGATGGGAAATGATGTAAATATATCACTAGCCACTTTAAACAATGCTACCTTATATAATGTTACTTACCCTACATTATTCATCTCATATGCATACGTATATACTGTACTATATATCATCGACTGCATCCTTATGTAATACATGTATCACGAGCCACTTTAACTATGCCACTTTGTTTACATACTCATCTCATATGTATATACTGTACTCGATACCATCTACTGTATCTTGCCTATGCTGCTCTGTACCATCACTCATTCATATATCCTTATGTACATATTCTTTATCCCCTTACACTGTGTATAAGACAGTAGTTTAGGAATTGTTAGTTAGATTACATGTTGGTTATTACTGCATTGTCGGAACTAGAAGCACAAGCATTTCGCTACACTCGCATTAACATCTGCTAACCATGTGTATGTGACAAATAAATTTGATTTGATTTGATTTGATTTTCTAGTTCAGTACATTCTACTTCAATACATTCTACTATTCTAATTTAGTCCATTCTACCATTATATTTCATACATTCTACCATTCTAGTTCAGTACATTCTACCATTCTCGTTCAGTACATTCTACCATTCTCGTTCAGTACATTCTACTATTGTAGTTAAGTACACTCAAGTTCAGTACATTCTAGTTCAGTACACTCTACAATTCTAGTTCAGTACAATCTACCATTCTAGTTCAGTACATTCTTCCATTCTAGTTCAGTTCATTCTACTATTCTAGTTACGTACACTATAGTTCAGTACATTCTAGTTGAGTACACTCTACAATTCTAGTTCAGGACAATCTACCATTCTAGTTCAGTACAATCTACCATTCTAGTTCAGTACATTCTACCATTCTAGTTCAGTACATTCTACCATTCCAGTTCAGTTCATTCTACCATTCTAGTTCCGTACATTCTACAATTCTAGTTCAGTTAATTCTACCATTCTAGTTCCATACATTCTACCATTCCAGTTCAGTACATTCTACTATTGTAGTTAAGTACACTCTAGTTCAGTACATTCTACCATTCTAGTTCAGTACATTCTACTATTGTAGTGAAGTACACTCTTGTTCAGTACATTCTCGTTCAGTACACTCTACCATTCTAGTTCAGTACATTCTACTATTCTAGTTCAGTACATTCTACCACTCTAGTTCAGTACATTCTACCATTCTAGTTCAGTACATTCTACCATTCTAGTTCATTACATTCTACTATTTAGTTCAGTACATTCCACCATTCTTGTTCAGTACATTCTACCATTCTAGTTCAGTACATTCTACCATTCCAGTTCAGTACATTCTACCATTCTAGTTCAGTACATTCTGTGAGTAACTGTAATTGCTTCGCTACTATGGCCTATTTATTGCCTTATCACTCTGACATGTTACCACGGTAACCCCATTACCACCACACAGGAAAGTATGACCACTCTGACATGTTACCATGGTAACCCCATTACCAGCAGACAAAATGCCAATTGACACAGTATCTGTATCATAGGGTAATGACAATGAAAGGTGAACATTGTTAAATTAAAGGGTTGTTTATTTGACATGTACCTGTTACTACATTTGAAAGTTATCAAAAACACTTAGTTTTGGATATCTACATAAATTCAGTGATTGCATTCGTCTCATATTACTCTGTAAACTGCTGACCTATTGAAAGCTTCCTTCAGCATCTCGTCATACATCTGCCTGTAGTTATTTAGCTCAACCTGGAGGATGTTTGAGGGGGGGGGGGCAGCTGCTGGCAAGGTTCTGACTGGTGGGTGTGTCTTGCTGGTGGCAAGGAAACGCCCATATCAAACCACACCCCCAAGCTGACTCACGTTCGGCTTCCATCATTGAGAAAAACAACGGGGCCAAGTCAGTTCGTTTAACACATACGGATCCAGAATTTATGCATTTGACCAATAGACTTTAGTTCTGGGTTAACTGAAATGAAGGCAACAGTAATGACAGCGCCAGCGAACCTATGACACACAAAGACCTCATAATGATTAGTGGGACAGTGTCAGTGCTGTAGATTAGAGGTTAGTAGGGGGCTGGTGGACAGTGTCAGTGCTGTAGATTAGAGGTTAGAAGGGGAGTGGAGAGTGTCAGTACTGTAGATTAGAGGTTAGCAGGGGAGTGGACAGTGTCAGTGCTGTAGATTAGAGGTTAGTAGGGGAGTGGACAGTGTCAGTGCTGTAGATTAGAGGTTAGTAGGGGAGTGGACAGTGTCAGTGCTGTAGATTAGAGGTTAGTAGGGGAGTGGACAGTGTCAGTGCTGTAGATTAGAGGTTAGTAGGGGGCTGGTGGACAGTGTCAGTACTGTAGATTAGAGGTTAGAAGGGGAGTGGACAGTGACAGTGCTGTAGATTAGAGGTTAGCAGGGGAGTGGACAGTGACAATGCTGTAGATTAGAGGATAGAAGGGGAGTGGACAGTGTCAGTACTGTAGATTAGAGGTTAGTAGGGGAGTGGACAGTGTCAGTACTGTAGATTAGAGGATAGAAGGGGAGTGGACAGTGTCAGTACTGTAGATTAGAGGTTAGCAGGGGAGTGGACAGTGTCAGTGCTGTAGATTAGAGGATAGAAGGGGAGTGGACAGTGTCAGTGCTGTAGATTAGAGGTTAGTAGGGGAGTGGACAGTGTCAGTGCTGTAGATTAGAGGTTAGTAGGGGAGAGGACAGTGTCAGTGCTGTAGATTAGAGGTTAGTAGGGGAGTGGACAGATTGTTCAGTGACTGTAGATTAGAGGTTAGTAGGGGAGTGGACAGTGTCAGTGCTGTAGATTAGAGGTTAGTAGTGGACAGTGGGCTGGTGGACAGGGGCTGGTGGACTGTAGATTAGAGGTTAGTAGGGGCTGGTGGACAGTGTCAGTACTGTAGATTAGAGGTTAGAAGGGGAGTGGACAGTGACAGTGCTGTAGATTAGAGGATAGCAGGGGAGTGGACAGTGACAATGCTGTAGATTAGAGGATAGCAGGGGAGTGGACAGTGACAATGCTGTAGATTAGAGGTTAGTAGGGGAGTGGACAGTGACAGTGCTGTAGATTAGAGGTTAGCAGGGGAGTGGACAGTGACAGTGCTGTAGATTAGAGGATAGAAGGGGAGTGGACAGTGTCAGTACTGTAGATTAGAGGTTAGTAGGGGAGTGGACAGTGTCAGTACTGTAGATTAGAGGATAGAAGGGGAGTGGACAGTGTCAGTACTGTAGATTAGAGGTTAGAAGGGGAGTGGACAGTGGCAGTGCTGTAGATTAGAGGATAGAAGGGGAGTGGACAGTGTCAGTGCTGTAGATTAGAGGTTAGTAGGGGAGTGGACAGTGACAGTGCTGTAGATTAGAGGTTAGTAGGGGAGTGGACAGTGTCAGTGCTGTAGATTAGATTAGTGTCAGTGTTAGATTAGGGAGTAGGGGAGTGGACAGTGTCAGTGCTGTAGATTAGAGGTTAGTAGGGGAGTGGACAGTGTCAGTGCTGTAGATTAGAGGTTAGTAGTGGGGGTACTAGAAGGGGAGTGGACAGTGTCAGTACTGTAGATTAGAGGTTAGTAGGGGAGTGGACAGTGTCAGTGCTGTAGATTAGAGTGGACAGTGTCAGTGCTGTAGATTAGAGGTTAGTAGGGGAGTGGACAGTGTCAGTGCTGTAGATTAGAGGATTAGGGGAGTGGACAGAGATTAGAGGTTAGGAGTTCAGTGCTGTAGATTAGAGGTTAGTAGGGGAGTGGACAGTGTCAGTGCTGTAGATTAGAGGTTAGTAGGGGGAGTGGACAGTGTCAGTACTGTAGATTAGAGGTTAGAAGGGGAGTGGACAGTGTCAGTGCTGTAGATTAGAGGTTACAGGGGAGTGGACAGTGTCAGTGCTGTAGATTAGAGGTTAGTAGGGGAGTGGACAGTGTCAGTACTGTAGATTAGAGGTTAGTAGGGGAGTGGACAGTGTCAGTACTGTAGATTAGAGGATAGAAGGGGAGTGGACAGTGTCAGTGCTGTAGATTAGAGGTTAGTAGGGAGTGGACAGTGTCAGTACTGTAGATTAGAGTTTAGTAGGGGAGTGGACAGTGTCAGTGCTGTAGATTAGAGGTTAGTAGGGGAGTGGACAGTGTCAGTGCTGTAGATTAGATTAGTTAGATTAGAGGTTAGTAGGGGAGTGGACAGTGTCAGTGCTGTAGATTAGAGGTTAGTAGGGGAGTGGACAGTGTCAGTGCTGTAGATTAGAGGTTAGTAGGGGAGTGGACAGTGTCAGTGCTGTAGATTAGAGGTTAGCAGGGGAGTGGACAGTGTCAGTACTGTAGATTAGAGATTAGCAGGGGAGTGGACAGTGTGGACAGTGTCAGTACTGTAGATTAGAGGTTAGTAGGGGAGTGGACAGTGTCAGTACTGTAGATTAGAGGATAGAAGGGGAGTGGACAGTGTCAGTGCTGTAGATTAGAGGTTAGTAGGGGAGTGGACAGTGTCAGTGCTGTAGATTAGAGGTTAGTAGGGGAGTGGACAGTGTCAGTGCTGTAGATTAGAGGTTTAGAGTTAGTGCAGTACTGTAGATTAGAGGTTAGTAGGGGAGTGGACAGTGTCAGTGCTGTAGATTAGAGGACAGTGTCAGTGCTGTAGATTAGAGGTTAGCAGGGGAGTGGACAGTGTCAGTGCTGTAGATTAGAGGTTAGTAGGGGAGTGGACAGTGTCAGTGCTGTAGATTAGAGGTTAGTAGGGGAGTGGACAGTGTCAGTGCTGTAGATTAGAGGTTAGTAGGGGAGTGGACAGTGTCAGTACTGTAGATTAGAGGTTAGAAGGGGAGTGGACAGTGTCAGTGCTGTAGATTAGAGGTTAGTAGGGGAGTGGACAGTGTCAGTGCTGTAGATTAGAGGTTAGTAGGGGAGTGGACAGTGTCAGTGCTGTAGATTAGAGGTTAGTAGGGGAGTGGACAGTGTCAGTGCTGTAGATTAGTGTCAGTGCTGTAGATTAGAGGTTAGCAGGGGAGTGGACAGTGTCAGTGCTGTAGATTAGAGGTTAGTAGGGGAGTGGACAGTGTCAGTGCTGGATTAGAGGTAGAAGGGGATTGACCGTGTCAGTGCTGTAGATTAGAGGTTAGTAGGGGAGTGGACAGTGTCAGTGCTGTAGATTAGAGGTTAGTAGGGGAGTGGACAGTGTCAGACTGTAGATTAGAGGTTAGAAGGGGAGTGGACAGTGTCAGTGCTGTAGATTAGAGGTTAGTAGGGGAGTGGACAGTGTCAGTGCTGTAGATTAGAGGATAGAAGGGGAGTGGACAGTGTCAGTACTGTAGATTAGAGGTTAGTAGGGAGTGGACAGTGTCAGTATGCTGTAGATTAGAGGATAGAAGGGGAGTGGACAGTGTCAGTACTGTAGATTAGAGGTTAGAAGGGGAGTGGACAGTGTCAGTGCTGTAGATTAGAGGATAGAAGGGGAGTGGACAGTGTCAGTGCTGTAGATTAGAGGTTTAGGGGAGTGGACAGTGTCAGTGCTGTAGATTAGAGGATAGAAGGGGAGTGGACAGTGTCAGTGCTGTAGATTAGAGGTTAGTAGGGGAGTGGACAGTGTCAGTGCTGTAGATTAGAGGTTAGTAGGGGAGTGGACAGTGTCAGTGCTGTAGATTAGAGGTTAGTAGGGGAGTGGACAGTGTCAGTGCTGTAGATTAGAGGTTAGTAGGGGAGTGGACAGTGTCAGTGCTGTAGATTAGAGGTTAGTAGGGGAGTGGACAGTGTCAGTGCTGTAGATTAGAGGTTAGTAGGGGAGTGGACAGTGTCAGTGCTGTAGATTAGAGGTTAGTAGGGGAGTGGACAGTGTCAGTGCTGTAGATTAGAGGTTAGCAGGGGAGTGGACAGTGTCAGTGCTGTAGATTAGAGGTTAGTAGGGGAGTGGACAGTGTCAGTACTGTAGATTAGAGGTTAGTAGGGGAGTGGACAGTGTCAGTGCTGTAGATTAGAGGTTAGTAGGGGAGTGGACAGTGTCAGTGCTGTAGATTAGAGGTTAGTAGGGGAGTGGACAGTGTCAGTGCTGTAGATTAGAGGTTAGTAGGGGAGTGGACAGTGTCAGTGCTGTAGATTAGAGGTTAGCAGGGGAGTGGACAGTGTCAGTGCTGTAGATTAGAGGTTAGTAGGGGAGTGGACAGTATCAGTGCTGTAGATTAGAGGTTAGTAGGGGGCTGGTGGACAGTGTCAGTACTGTAGATTAGAGGTTAGAAGGGGAGTGGACAGTGACAGTGCTGTAGATTAGAGGTTAGCAGGGGAGTGGACAGTGACAATGCTGTAGATTAGAGGATAGAAGGGGAGTGGACAGTGTCAGTACTGTAGATTAGAGGTTAGTAGGGGAGTGGACAGTGTCAGTACTGTAGATTAGAGGATAGAAGGGGAGTGGACAGTGTCAGTGCTGTAGATTAGAGGTTAGTAGGGGAGTGGACAGTGTCAGTGCTGTAGATTAGAGGTTAGTAGGGGAGTGGACAGTGTCAGTGCTGTAGATTAGAGGTTAGTAGGGGAGTGGACAGTGTCAGTGCTGTAGATTAGAGGTTAGTAGGGGAGTGGACAATGTCAGTGCTGTAGATTAGAGGTTAGTAGGGGAGTGGACCGTGTCAGTGCTGTAGATTAGAGGTTAGTAGGGGAGTGGACAGTGTCAGTGCTGTAGATTAGAGGTTAGTAGGGGAGTGGACAGTGTCAGTGCTGTAGATTAGAGGTTAGCAGGGGAGTGGACAGTGTCAGTGCTGTAGATTAGAGGTTAGTAGGGGAGTGGACAGTGTCAGTGCTGTAGATTAGAGGTTAGTAGGGGAGTGGACAGTGTCAGTGCTGTAGATTAGAGGTTAGCAGGGGAGTGGACAGTGTCAGTACTGTAGATTAGAGGTTAGCAGGGGAGTGGACAGTGTCAGCACTGTAGATTAGAGGTTAGTAGGGGAGTGGACAGTTTCAGTGCTGTAGATTAGAGGTTAGTAGGGGAGTGGACAGTGTCAGTACTGTAGATTAGAGGTTAGCAGGGGAGTGGACAGTGTCAGTGCTGTAGATTAGAGGTTAGTAGGGGAGTGGACAGTGTCAGTGCTGTAGATTAGAGGTTAGTAGGGGAGTGGACAGTGTCAGTGCTGTAGATTAGAGGTTAGTAGGGGAGTGGACAGTGTCAGTACTGTAGATTAGAGGTTAGCAGGGGAGTGGACAGTGTCAGTGCTGTAGATTAGAGGTTAGTAGGGGAGTGGACAGTGTCAGTACTTTTAGATTAGAGGTTAGTAGGGGAGTGGACAGTGTCAGTGCTGTAGATTAGAGGTTAGTAAGGGAGTGGACAGTGTCAGTACTGTAGATTAGAGGTTAGTAGGGGAGTGGACAGTGTCAGTACTGTAGATTAGAGGTTAGAAGGGGAGTGGACAGTGTCAGTGCTGTAGATTAGAGGATAGATGGGGAGTGGACAGTGTCAGTGCTGTAGATTAGAGGTTAGAAGGGGAGTGGACAGTGTCAGTACTGTAGATTAGAGGATAGAAGGGGAGTGGACAGTGTCAGTGCTGTAGATTAGAGGTTAGTAGGGGAGTGGACAGTGTCAGTGCTGTAGATTAGAGGTTAGTAGGGGAGTGGACAGTGTCAGTGCTGTAGATTAGAGGTTAGTAGGGGAGTGGACAGTGTCAGTGCTGTAGATTAGAGGTTAGTAGGGGGCTGGTGGACAGTGTCAGTGCTGTAGATTAGAGGTTAGTAAGGGAGTGGACAGTGTCAGTACTGTAGATTAGAGGTTAGTAGGGGAGTGGACAGTGTCAGTACTGTAGATTAGAGGTTAGAAGGGGAGTGGACAGTGTCAGTGCTGTAGATTAGAGGATAGAAGGGGAGTGGACAGTGTCAGTGCTGTAGATTAGAGGTTAGAAGGGGAGTGGACAGTGTGTCAGATTAGAGGTTAGAAGGGGAGTGGACATTAGAGTAGTTAGTTAGGGGAGTGGACAGTGTCAGTGCTGTAGATTAGAGGTTAGTAGGGGAGTGGACAGTGTCAGTGCTGTAGATTAGAGGTTAGTAGGGGAGTGGACAGTGTCAGTGCTGTAGATTAGAGGTTAGCAGGGGAGTGGACAGTGTCAGTACTGTAGATTAGAGGTTAGCAGGGGAGTGGACAGTGTCAGTGCTGTAGATTAGAGGTTAGCAGGGGAGTGGACAGTGTCAGTGCTGTAGATTAGAGGTTAGTAGGGGAGTGGACAGTGTCAGTGCTGTAGATTAGAGGTTAGTAGGGGAGTGGACAGTGTCAGTGCTGTAGATTAGAGGTTAGTAGGGGAGTGGACAGTGTCAGTGCTGTAGATTAGAGGTTAGTAGGGGAGTGGACAGTGTCAGTGCTGTAGATTAGAGGTTTAGTCAGTGCTGTAGATTAGAGGTTAGTGGTGGACAGTGTCAGTACTGTAGATTAGAGGTTAGAAGGGGAGTGGACAGTGTCAGTGCTGTAGATTAGTAGGGGAGTGGACAGTGTCAGTGCTGTAGATTAGAGGTTAGAAGGGGAGTGGACAGTGTCAGTGCTGTAGAATAGAGGTTAGTAGGGGAGTGGACAGTGTCAGTGCTGTAGATTAGAGGATAGTAGGGGAGTGGACAGTGTCAGTACTGTAGATTAGAGGTTAGTAGGGGAGTGGACAGTGTCAGTACTGTAGATTAGAGGTTAGAAGGGGAGTGGACAGTGTCAGTACTGTAGATTAGAGGTTAGAGGGGAGTGGACAGTGTCAGTGCTGTAGATTAGAGGTTAGAGTAGGGGAGTGGACAGTGTCAGTGCTGTAGATTAGAGGTTAGTAGGGGAGTGGACAGTGTCAGTGCTGTAGATTAGAGGTTAGTAGGGGAGTGGACAGTGTCAGTACTGTAGATTAGAGGTTAGTAGGGGAGTGGACAGTGTCAGTGCTGTAGATTAGAGGTTAGTAGTGGATGTCAGTGCTGTAGATTAGAGGTTAGTAGGGGAGTGGACAGTGTCAGTGCTGTAGATTAGAGATTAGTAGGGAGTGGACAGTGTCAGTGCTGTAGATTAGAGTTTAGTAGGGGAGTGGACAGTGTCAGTGCTGTAGATTAGAGGTTAGTAGGGGAGTGGACAGTGTCAGTGCTGTAGATTAGAGGTTAGTAGGGGAGTGGACAGTGTCAGTGCTGTAGATTAGAGGTTAGTAGATTAGGGGCTAGGGGGGTGGACAGTGTCAGTGCTGTAGATTAGAGGTTAGTAAGGGAGTGGACAGTGTCAGTACTGTAGATTAGAGGTTAGTAGGGGAGTGGACAGTGTCAGTACTGTAGATTAGAGGTTAGAGGGGAGTGGACAGTGTCAGTACTGTAGATTAGAGGTTAGAAGGGGAGTGGACAGTGTCAGTGCTGTAGATTAGAGGTTAGAAGGGGAGTGGACAGTGTCAGTGCTGTAGATTAGAGGTTAGAAGGGGAGTGGACAGTGTCAGTACTGTAGATTAGAGGTTAGTAGGGAGTGGACAGTGTCAGTGCTGTAGATTAGAGGTTAGTAGGGGAGTGGACAGTGTCAGTGCTGTAGATTAGAGGTTAGTAGGGGAGTGGACAGTGTCAGTGCTGTAGATTAGAGGTTAGTAGGGGAGTGGACAGTGTCAGTGCTGTAGATTAGAGGTTAGCAGGGGAGTGGACAGTGTCAGTGCTGTAGATTAGAGGTTAGTAGGGGAGTGGACAGTGTCAGTGGTAGATTGGAGGGGAGTGGACAGTGTCAGTGCTGTAGATTAGAGGTTAGTAGGGGAGTGGACAGTGTCAGTGCTGTAGATTAGAGGTTAGTAGGGGAGTGGACAGTGTCAGTGCTGTAGATTAGAGGTTAGCAGGGGAGTGGACAGTGTCAGTGCTGTAGATTAGAGGTTAGTAGGGGAGTGGACAGTGTCAGTGCTGTAGATTAGAGGTTAGTAGGGGTTCTGGTGGACAGTGTCAGTACTGTAGATTAGAGGTTAGAAGGGGAGTGGACAGTGACAGTGCTGTAGATTAGAGGTTAGAAGGGGAGTGGACAGTGACAGTGCTGTAGATTAGAGGATAGTAGGGGAGTGGACAGTGGACTGTAGTGTCAGTGGACTGTAGATTAGAGGTTAGTAGGGGAGTGGACAGTGTCAGTACTGTAGATTAGAGGATAGAAGGGGAGTGGACAGTGTCAGTACTGTAGATTAGAGGTTAGAAGGGGAGTGGACAGTGTCAGTGCTGTAGATTAGAGGATAGAAGGGGAGTGGACAGTGTCAGTGCTGTAGATTAGAGGTTAGTAGGGGAGTGGACAGTGTCAGTGCTGTAGATTAGAGGATAGAAGGGGAGTGGACAGTGTCAGTACTGTAGATTAGAGGTTAGTAGGGGAGTGGACAGTGTCAGTGCTGTAGATTAGAGGTTAGTAGGGGAGTGGACAGTGTCAGTGCTGTAGATTAGAGGTTAGTAGGGGAGTGGACAGTGTCAGTGCTGTAGATTAGAGGTTAGTAGGGGAGTGGACAATGTCAGTGCTGTAGATTAGAGATTAGTAGGGGAGTGGACCGTGTCAGTGCTGTAGATTAGAGTTTAGTAGGGGAGTGGACAGTGTCAGTGCTGTAGATTAGAGGTAGTAGGGGAGTGGACAGTGTCAGTGCTGTAGATTAGAGGTTAGCAGGGGAGTGGACAGTGTCAGTGCTGTAGATTAGAGGTTAGAGTGGACAGTGTCAGTGCTGTAGATTAGAGGGACAGTGTCAGTGCTGTAGATTAGAGGTTAGTAGGGAGGGACAGTGTCAGTGCTGTAGATTAGAGGTTAGTAGGGGAGTGGACAGTGTCAGTGCTGTAGATTAGAGGTTAGTAGGGGAGTGGACAGTGTCAGTGCTGTAGATTAGAGGTTAGCAGGGGAGTGGACAGTGTCAGTGCTGTAGATTAGAGGTTAGTAGGGGAGTGGACAGTGTCAGTGCTGTAGATTAGAGGTTAGTAGGGGAGTGGACAGTGTCAGTGCTGTAGATTAGAGGTTAGACAGTGGGAGTGGACAGTGTCAGTGCTGTAGATTAGAGGTTAGAAGGGGAGTGGACAGTGTCAGTGCTGTAGATTAGAGGATAGAAGGGGAGTGGACAGTGTCAGTGCTGTAGATTAGAGGTTAGTAGGGGAGTGGACAGTGTCAGTACTGTAGATTAGAGGATAGAAGGGGAGTGGACAGTGTCAGTACTGTAGATTAGAGGTTAGAAGGGGAGTGGACAGTGTCAGTGCTGTAGATTAGATTAGGGGAGTGGACAGTGTCAGTGCTGTAGATTAGAGGTTAGTAGGGGAGTGGACAGTGTCAGTGCTGTAGATTAGAGGTTAGTAGGGGAGTGGACAGTGTCAGTGCTGTAGATTAGAGGTTAGTAGGGGAGTGGACAGTGTCAGTACTGTAGATTAGAGGTTAGTAGGGGAGTGGACAGTGTCAGTGCTGTAGATTAGAGGTTAGTAGGGGAGTGGACAGTGTCAGTGCTGTAGATTAGAGGTTAGTAGGGGAGTGGACAGTGTCAGTGCTGTAGATTAGAGGTTAGTAGGGGAGTGGACAGTGTCAGTGCTGTAGATTAGAGGTTAGTTGGACAGTGTCAGTGCTGTAGATTAGAGGTTAGTAGGGGAGTGGACAGTGTCAGTGCTGTAGATTAGAGGTTAGTAGGGGAGTGGACAGTGTCAGTGCTGTAGATTAGAGGTTAGCAGGGGAGTGGACAGTGTCAGTGCTGTAGATTAGAGGTTAGTAGGGGAGTGGACAGTGTCAGTGCTGTAGATTAGAGGTTAGTAGGGGAGTGGACAGTGTCAGTGCTGTAGATTAGAGGTTAGTAGGGGAGTGGACAGTGTCAGTGCTGTAGATTAGAGGTTAGTAGGGGAGTGGACAGTGTCAGTACTGTAGATTAGAGGTTAGAAGGGGACTGGACAGTGTCAGTGCTGTAGATTAGAGGATAGATTGGACAGTGTCAGTGTCAGATTGTTGTAGATTAGTACTGGATTAGAGGATAGGGGAGTGGACAGTGTCAGTGCTGTAGATTAGAGGTTAGTAGGGGAGTGGACAGTGTCAGTGCTGTAGATTAGAGGTTAGTAGGGGAGTGGACAGTGTCAGTGCTGTAGATTAGAGGTTAGTAGGGGAGTGGACAGTGTCAGTGCTGTAGATTAGAGGTTAGTAGGGGGCAGGTGGACAGTGTCAGTACTGTAGATTAGAGGTTAGTAGGGGAGTGGACAGTGTCAGTACTGTAGATTAGAGGTTAGAAGGGGAGTGGACAGTGTCAGTGCTGTAGATTAGAGGATAGAAGGGGAGTGGACAGTGTCAGTGCTGTAGATTAGAGGTTAGTAGGGGAGTGGACAGTGTCAGTACTGTAGATTAGAGGATAGAAGGGGAGTGGACAGTGTCAGTGCTGTAGATTAGAGGTTAGTAGGGGAGTGGACAGTGTCAGTGCTGTAGATTAGAGGTTAGTAGGGGAGTGGACAGTGTCAGTGCTGTAGATTAGAGGTTAGTAGGGGAGTGGACAGTGTCAGTGCTGTAGATTAGAGGTTAGTAGGGGAGTGGACAGTGTCAGTGCTGTAGATTAGAGGTTAGTAGGGAGGGAGTGGACTGTAGATTAGAGGTTAGTGTCAGTGCTGTAGATTAGAGGTTAGTAGGGGAGTGGACAGTGTCAGTGCTGTAGATTAGAGGTTAGTAGGGGAGTGGACAGTGTCAGTGCTGTAGATTAGAGGTTAGTAGGGGAGTGGACAGTGTCAGTGCTGTAGATTAGAGGTTAGTAGGGGAGTGGACAGTGTCAGTGCTGTAGATTAGAGGTTAGCAGGGGAGTGGACAGTGTCAGTACTGTAGATTAGAGGTTACAGGGGAGTGGACAGTGTCAGTACTGTAGATTAGAGGTTAGTAGGGGAGTGGACAGTGTCAGTACTGTAGATTAGAGGTTAGTAGGGGAGTGGACAGTGTCAGTACTGTAGATTAGAGGTTAGAAGGGGAGTGGACAGTGTCAGTGCTGATTAGAGAGTGGACAGTGTCAGTGAGGTTAGTAGGGGAGTGGACAGTGTCAGTGCTGTAGATTAGAGGTTAGTAGGGGAGTGGACAGTGTCAGTGCTGTAGATTAGAGGTTAGTAGGGGAGTGGACAGTGTCAGTGCTGTAGATTAGAGGTTAGCAGGGGAGTGGACAGTGTCAGTGCTGTAGATTAGAGGTTAGTAGGGGAGTGGACAGTGTCAGTACTGTAGATTAGAGGTTAGAAGGGGAGTGGACAGTGTCAGTGCTGTAGATTAGAGGTTAGTAGGGGAGTGGACAGTTTCAGTGCTGTAGATTAGAGGTTAGCAGGGGAGTGGACAGTGTCAGTGCTGTAGATTAGAGGTTAGGGGAGTGGACAGTGTCAGTGCTGTAGATTAGAGGTTAGTAGGGGAGTGGACAGTGTCAGTGCTGTAGATTAGAGGTTAGTAGGGGAGTGGACAGTGTCAGTGCTGTAGATTAGAGGTTAGAAGGGGAGTGGACAGTGTCAGTGCTGTAGATTAGAGGATAGATGGGGAGTGGACAGTGTCAGTGCTGTAGATTAGAGGTTAGAAGGGGAGTGGACAGTGTCAGTACTGTAGATTAGAGTAAGTAAATGTAGATTAGAGGGAAGGGGAGTGGACAGTGTCAGTGCTGTAGATTAGAGGTTAGTAGGGGAGTGGACAGTGTCAGTGCTGTAGATTAGAGGTTAGTAGGGGAGTGGACAGTGTCAGTGCTGTAGATTAGAGGTTAGTAGGGGAGTGGACAGTGTCAGTGCTGTAGATTAGAGGTTAGTTGGACAGTGTCAGTGCTGTAGATTAGAGTTAGCAGGGGAGTGGACAGTGTCAGTGCTGTAGATTAGAGGTTAGTAAGGGGAGTGGACAGTGTCAGTACTGTAGATTAGAGGTTAGAAGGGGAGTGGACAGTGTCAGTGCTGTAGATTAGAGGTTAGTAGGGGAGTGGACAGTGTCAGTGCTGTAGATTAGAGGTTAGTAAGGGGAGTGGACAGTGTCAGTGCTGTAGATTAGAGGTTAGAAGGGGAGTGGACAGTGTCAGTACTGTAGATTTGTAGATTAGAGGTTAGTAGGGGAGTGGACAGTGTCAGTACTGTAGATTAGAGGTTAGAAGGGGAGTGGACAGTGTCAGTGCTGTAGATTAGAGGATAGAAGGGGAGTGGACAGTGTCAGTGCTGTAGATTAGAGGTTAGAAGGGGAGTGGACAGTGTCAGTACTGTAGATTAGAGGTTAGAAGGGGAGTGGACAGTGTCAGTACTGTAGATTAGAGGTTAGTAGGGGAGTGGACAGTGTCAGTACTGTAGATTAGAGGTTAGTAGGGGAGTGGACAGTGTCAGTGCTGTAGATTAGAGGTTAGTAGGGGAGTGGACAGTGTCAGTGCTGTAGATTAGAGGTTAGTAGGGGAGTGGACAGTGTCAGTGCTGTAGATTAGAGGGGAGTGGACAGTGTCAGTGCTGTAGATTAGAGGTTAGAAGGGGAGTGGACAGTGTCAGTGCTGTAGATTAGAGGTTAGTAGGGGAGTGGATGGTGTCAGTAGATTAGAGGTTAGTAGGGGAGTGGACAGTGTCAGTGCTGTAGATTAGAGGTTAGCAGGGGAGTGGACAGTGTCAGTGCTGTAGATTAGAGGTTAGCAGGGGAGTGGACAGTGTCAGTACTGTAGATTAGAGGTTAGAAGGGGAGTGGACAGTGTCAGTACTGTAGATTAGAGGTTAGTAGGGGAGTGGACAGTGACTGTAGATTAGAGGATCAGTGGACGTGTCAGTGATTAGATTAGAGGTTAGTAGGGGAGTGGACAGTGTCAGTGCTGTAGATTAGAGGTTAGTAGGGGAGTGGACAGTGTCAGTGCTGTAGATTAGAGGTTAGCAGGGGAGTGGACAGTGTCAGTGCTGTAGATTAGAGGTTAGTAGGGGAGTGGACAGTGTCAGTGCTGTAGATTAGAGGTTAGTAGGGGAGTGGACAGTGTCAGTACAGTTGATTAGAGGTTAGGGGAGTGGACAGTGTCAGTGCTGTAGATTAGAGGTTAGAAGGGGAGTGGACAGTGTCAGTGCTGTAGATTAGAGGTTAGTAGGGGAGTGGACAGTGTCAGTGCTGTAGATTAGAGGTTAGTAGGGGAGTGGACAGTGTCAGTGCTGTAGATTAGAGGTTAGTAGGGGAGTGGACAGTGTCAGTGCTGTAGATTAGAGGTTAGTAGGGGAGTGGACAGTGTCAGTGCTGTAGATTAGAGGTTAGTAGGGGAGTGGACAGTGTCAGACTGTAGATTAGAGGTTAGAAGGGGAGTGGACAGTGTGCTGTAGATTAGAGGTTAGTAGGGGAGTGGACAGTGTCAGTACTGTAGATTAGAGGATAGAAGGGGAGTGGACCGTGTCAGTGCTGTAGATTAGAGGTTAGTAGGGGAGTGGACAGTGTCAGTGCTGTAGATTAGAGGTTAGTAGGGGAGTGGACAGTGTCAGTGCTGTAGATTAGAGGTTAGCAGGGGAGTGGACAGTGTCAGTGCTGTAGATTAGAGGTTAGTAGGGGAGTGGACAGTGTCAGTGCTGTAGATTAGAGGTTAGCAGGGAGTGGACAGTGTCAGTGCTGTAGATTAGAGGTTAGTAGGGGAGTGGACAGTGTCAGTACTGTAGATTAGAGGTTAGAAGGGGAGTGGACAGTGTCAGTGCTGTAGATTAGAGGTTAGTAGGGGAGTGGACAGTGTCAGTGCTGTAGATTAGAGGTTAGCAGGGGAGTGGACAGTGTCAGTGCTGTAGATTAGAGGTTAGTAGGGGAGTGGACAGTGTCAGTGCTGTAGATTAGAGGTTAGTAGGGGAGTGGACAGTGTCAGTGCTGTAGATTAGAGGTTAGTGGACAGTGTCAGTGCTGTAGAGTGGACAGTGTCAGTGCTGTAGATTAGAGGTTAGAAGGGGAGTGGACAGTGTCAGTGCTGTAGATTAGAGGTTAGTAGGGGAGTGGACAGTGTCAGTGCTGTAGATTAGAGGTTAGTAGGGGAGTGGACAGTGTCAGTGCTGTAGATTAGAGGTTAGTAAGGGAGTGGACAGTGTCAGTACTGTAGATTAGAGGTTAGTAGGGGAGTGGACAGTGTCAGTACTGTAGATTAGAGGTTAGAAGGGGAGTGGACAGTGTCAGTGCTGTAGATTAGAGGTTAGAAGGGGAGTGGACAGTGTCAGTGCTGTAGATTAGAGGTTAGAAGGGGAGTGGACAGTGTCAGTACTGTAGATTAGAGGTTAGTAGGGGAGTGGACAGTGTCAGTACTGTAGATTAGAGGTTAGTAGGGGAGTGGACAGTGTCAGTGCTGTAGATTAGAGGTTAGTAGGGGAGTGGACAGTGTCAGTACTGTAGATTAGAGGTTAGTAGGGGAGTGGGGAGTGCTGGACAGTGTCAGTGCTGTAGATTAGAGGTTAGTAGGGGAGTGGACAGTGTCAGTGCTGTAGATTAGAGGTTAGTAGGGGAGTGGACAGTGTCAGTGCTGTAGATTAGAGGTTAGTAGGGGAGTGGACAGTGTCAGTGCTGTAGATTAGAGGTTAGCAGGGGAGTGGACAGTGTCAGTACTGTAGATTAGAGATTAGCAGGGGAGTGGACAGTGTCAGTACTGTAGATTAGAGGTTAGAAGGGGAGTGGACAGTGTCAGTACTGTAGATTAGAGGTTAGTAGGGGAGTGGACAGTGTCAGTACTGTAGATTAGAGGATAGAAGGGGAGTGGACCGTGTCAGTGCTGTAGATTAGAGGTTAGTAGGGGAGTGGACAGTGTCAGTGCTGTAGATTAGAGGTTAGTAGGGGAGTGGACAGTGTCAGTGCTGTAGATTAGAGGTTAGTAGGGGAGTGGACAGTGTCAGTGCTGTAGATTAGAGGTTAGTAGGGGAGTGGACAGTGTCAGTGCTGTAGATTAGAGGTTAGCAGGGGAGTGGACAGTGTCAGTGCTGTAGATTAGAGGTTAGTAGGGGAGTGGACAGTGTCAGTACTGTAGATTAGAGGTTAGTAGGGGAGTGGACAGTGTCAGTGCTGTAGATTAGAGGTTAGTAGGGGAGTGGACAGTGTCAGTGCTGTAGATTTAGGGAGTGGACAGTGTCAGTGCTGTAGATTAGAGGTTAGCAGGGGAGTGGACAGTGTCAGTGCTGTAGATTAGAGGTTAGTAGGGGAGTGGACAGTGTCAGTGCTGTAGATTAGAGGTTAGCAGGGGAGTGGACAGTGTCAGTGCTGTAGATTAGAGGTTAGTAGGGGAGTGGACAGTGTCAGTGCTGTAGATTAGAGGTTAGCAGGGGAGTGGACAGTGTCAGTGCTGTAGATTAGAGGTTAGTAGGGGAGTGGGTGTCAGTAGATTAGAGGTTAGTAGGGGAGTGGACAGTCAGTACTGTAGATTAGAGGTTAGTAGGGGGAGTGGACAGTGTCAGTACTGTAGATTAGAGGTTAGTAGGGGAGTGGAAAGTGTCAGTACTGTAGATTAGAGGTTAGTAGGGGAGTGGACAGTGTCAGTACTGTAGATTAGAGGTTAGAGGGGAGTGGACAGTGTCAGTGCTGTAGATTAGAGGTTAGAAGGGGAGTGGACAGTGTCAGTGCTGTAGATTAGAGGTTAGAAGGGGAGTGGACAGTGTCAGTACTGTAGATTAGAGGTTAGAAGGGGAGTGGACAGTGTCAGTACTGTAGATTAGAGGTTAGTAGGGGAGTGGACAGTGTCAGTACTGTAGATTAGAGGTTAGTAGGGGAGTGGACAGTGTCAGTACTGTAGATTAGAGGTTAGTAGGGGAGTGGACAGTGTCAGTGCTGTAGATTAGAGGTTAGTAGGGGAGTGGACAGTGTCAGTGCTGTAGATTAGAGGTTAGTAGGGGAGTGGACAGTGTCAGTGCTGTAGATTAGAGGTTTAGGGGAGTGGACAGTGTCAGTGCTGTAGATTAGAGGTTAGTAGGGGAGTGGACAGTGTCAGTGCTGTAGATTAGAGGTTAGTAAGGGAGTGGACAGTGTCAGTACTGTAGATTAGAGGTTAGTAGGGGAGTGGACAGTGTCAGTACTGTAGATTAGAGGTTAGAAGGGGAGTGGACAGTGTCAGTACTGTAGATTAGAGGTTAGTAGGGGAGTGGACAGTGTCAGTGCTGTAGATTAGAGGTTAGTAGGGGAGTGGACAGTGTCAGTGCTGTAGATTAGAGGTTAGTAGTGCTGTAGATTAGAGGTTAGTAGGGGAGTGGACAGTGTCAGTGCTGTAGATTAGAGGTTAGTAGGGGAGTGGACAGTGTCAGTGCTGTAGATTAGAGGTTAGCAGGGGAGTGGACAGTGTCAGTACTGTAGATTAGAGGTTATAGGGGAGTGGACAGTGTCAGTGCTGTAGATTAGAGGTTAGCAGGGGAGTGGACAGTGTCAGTGCTGTAGATTAGAGGTTAGTAGGGGAGTGGACAGTGTCAGTGTGTCAGTGCTGTAGATTAGAGGTTAGTAGGGGAGTGGACAGTGTCAGTACTGTAGATTAGAGGTTAGAAGGGGAGTGGACAGTGTCAGATTAGAGGTTGTAGATTAGAGTAGATTAGAGGTTAGTAGGGGAGTGGACAGTGTCAGTGCTGTAGATTAGAGGTTAGCAGGGGAGTGGACAGTGTCAGTGCTGTAGATTAGAGGTTAGTAGGGGAGTGGACAGTGTCAGTGCTGTAGATTAGAGGTTAGAAGGGGAGTGGACAGTGTCAGTGCTGTAGATTAGAGGTTAGCAGGGGAGTGGACAGTGTCAGTACTGTAGATTAGAGGTTAGAAGGGGAGTGGACAGTGTCAGTACTGTAGATTAGAGGTTAGTAGGGGAGTGGACAGTGTCAGTACTGTAGATTAGAGGATAGAAGGGGAGTGGACCGTGTCAGTGCTGTAGATTAGAGGTTAGTAGGGGAGTGGACAGTGTCAGTGCTGTAGATTAGAGGTTAGTAGGGGAGTGGACAGTGTCAGTGCTGTAGATTAGAGGTTAGTAGGGGAGTGGACAGTGTCAGTGCTGTAGATTAGAGGTTAGTAGGGGAGTGGACAGTGTCAGTGCTGTAGATTAGAGGTTAGTAGGGGAGTGGACAGTGTCAGTGCTGTAGATTAGAGGTTAGTAGGGGAGTGGACAGTGTCAGTACTGTAGATTAGAGGTTAGTAGGGGAGTGGACAGTGTCAGTGCTGTAGATTAGAGGTTAGTAGGGGAGTGGACAGTGTCAGTGCTGTAGATTAGAGGTTAGTAGGGGAGTGGACAGTGTCAGTGCTGTAGATTAGAGGTTAGCAGGGGAGTGGACAGTGTCAGTGCTGTAGATTAGAGGTTAGTAGGGGAGTGGACAGTGTCAGTGCTGTAGATTAGAGGTTAGTAGGGGAGTGGACAGTGTCAGTGCTGTAGATTAGAGGTTAGAAGGGGAGTGGACAGTGTCAGTGCTGTAGATTAGAGGTTAGAAGGGGAGTGGACAGTGTCAGTGCTGTAGATTAGAGGTTAGTAGGGGAGTGGACAGTGTCAGTGCTGTAGATTAGAGGTTAGTAGGGGAGTGGACAGTGTCAGTACTGTAGATTAGAGGATAGAAGGGGAGTGGACAGTGTCAGTACTGTAGATTAGAGGATAGAAGGGGAGTGGACAGTGTCAGTACTGTAGATTAGAGGTTAGAAGGGGAGTGGACAGTGTCAGTGCTGTAGATTAGAGGATAGAAGGGGAGTGGACAGTGTCAGTGCTGTAGATTAGAGGTTAGAAGGGGAGTGGACAGTGTCAGTACTGTAGATTAGAGGTTAGAAGGGGAGTGGACAGTGTCAGTACTGTAGATTAGAGGTTAGTAGGGGAGTGGACAGTGTCAGTACTGTAGATTAGAGGTTAGTAGGGGAGTGGACAGTGTCAGTACTGTAGATTAGAGGTTAGTAGGGGAGTGGACCGTGTCAGTGCTGTAGATTAGAGGTTAGTAGGGGAGTGGACAGTGTCAGTGCTGTAGATTAGAGGTTAGTAGGGGAGTGGACAGTGTCAGTGCTGTAGATTAGAGGTTAGCAGGGGAGTGGACAGTGTCAGTGCTGTAGATTAGAGGTTAGTAGGGGAGTGGACAGTGTCAGTGCAGTGGACAGTGTCAGTGCTGTAGATTAGAGGTTAGTAAGGGAGTGGACAGTGTCAGTACTGTAGATTAGAGGTTAGTAGGGGAGTGGACAGTGTCAGTACTGTAGATTAGAGGTTAGAAGGGGAGTGGACAGTGTCAGTACTGTAGATTAGAGGTTAGTAGGGGAGTGGACAGTGTCAGACAGTGTCAGTACTGTAGATTAGAGGTTAGTAGGGGAGTGGACAGTGTCAGTGCTGTAGATTAGAGGTTAGTAGGGGAGTGGACAGTGTCAGTGCTGTAGATTAGAGGTTAGTAGGGGAGTGGACAGTGTCAGTGCTGTAGATTAGAGGTTAGTAGGGGAGTGGACAGTGTCAGTGCTGTAGATTAGAGGTTAGTAGGGGAGTGGACAGTGTCAGTGCTGTAGATTAGAGGTTAGTAGGGGAGTGGACAGTGTCAGTACTGTAGATTAGAGGTTAGAAGGGGAGTGGACAGTGTCAGTGCTGTAGATTAGAGGTTAGTAGGGGAGTGGACAGTGTCAGTGCTGTAGATTAGAGGTTAGCAGGGGAGTGGACAGTGTCAGTGCTGTAGATTAGAGGTTAGCAGGGGAGTGGACAGTGTCAGTGCTGTAGATTAGAGGTTAGTAGGGGAGTGGACAGTGTCAGTACTGTAGATTAGAGGTTAGAAGGGGAGTGGACAGTGTCAGTGCTGTAGATTAGAGGTTAGTAGGGGAGTGGACAGTGTCAGTACTGTAGATTAGAGGTTAGAAGGGGAGTGGACAGTGTCAGTGCTGTAGATTAGAGGTTAGTAGGGGAGTGGACAGTGTCAGTGCTGTAGATTAGAGGTTAGTAGGGGGAGTGGACAGTGTCAGTGCTGTAGATTAGAGGTTAGTAGGGGAGTGGACAGTGTCAGTGCTGTAGATTAGAGGTTAGTAGGGGAGTGGACAGTGTCAGTACTGTAGATTAGAGGTTAGTAGGGGAGTGGACAGTGTCAGTACTGTAGATTAGAGGTTAGAAGGGGAGTGGACAGTGTCAGTGCTGTAGATTAGAGGTTAGAAGGGGAGTGGACAGTGTCAGTGCTGTAGATTAGAGGTTAGAAGGGGAGTGGACAGTGTCAGTACTGTAGATTAGAGGTTAGTAGGGGAGTGGACAGTGTCAGTGCTGTAGATTAGAGGTTAGTAGGGGAGTGGACAGTGTCAGTGCTGTAGATTAGAGGTTAGTAGGGAGTGGACAGTGTCAGTACTGTAGATTAGAGGTTAGTAGGGGAGTGGACAGTGTCAGTGCTGTAGATTAGAGGTTAGTAGGGAGTGGACAGTGTCAGTGCTGTAGATTAGAGGTTAGCAGGGGAGTGGACAGTGTCAGTGCTGTAGATTAGAGGTTAGTAGGGGAGTGGACAGTGTCAGTGCTGTAGATTAGAGGTTAGTAGGGGAGTGGACAGTGTCAGTGCTGTAGATTAGAGGTTAGTAGGGGAGTGGACAGTGTCAGTGCTGTAGATTAGAGGTTAGTAGGGGAGTGGACAGTGGACTGTAGATTAGAGGTTAGAAGGGGAGTGGACAGTGTCAGTACTGTAGATTAGAGGTTAGTAGGGGAGTGGACAGTGTCAGTGCTGTAGATTAGATTAGTGGAGTGTTAGATTAGAGGTTAGTAGGGGAGTGGACAGTGTCAGTGCTGTAGATTAGAGGTTAGTAGGGGAGTGGACAGTGTCAGTGCTGTAGATTAGAGGTTAGTAGGGGAGTGGACAGTGTCAGTACTGTAGATTAGAGGTTAGCAGGGGAGTGGACAGTGTCAGTGCTGTAGATTAGAGGTTAGTAGGGGAGTGGACAGTGTCAGTACTGTAGATTAGAGGTTAGTAGGGGAGTGGACAGTGTCAGTACTGTAGATTAGAGGTTAGTAGGGGAGTGGACAGTGGACTGTAGATTAGAGGTTAGTGTCAGTGTGCTGTAGATTAGAGGTTAGTAGGGGAGTGGACAGTGTCAGTGCTGTAGATTAGAGGTTAGAAGGGGAGTGGACAGTGTCAGTACTGTAGATTAGAGGTTAGTAGGGAGTGGACAGTGTCAGTGCTGTAGATTAGAGGTTAGTAGGGGAGTGGACAGTGTCAGTGCTGTAGATTAGAGGTTAGTAGGGGAGTGGACAGTGTCAGTGCTGTAGATTAGAGGTTAGAAGGGGAGTGGACAGTGTCAGTGCTGTAGATTAGAGGTTAGTAGGGGAGTGGACAGTGTCAGTACTGTAGATTAGAGGTTAGTAGGGGAGTGGACAGTGTCAGTGCTGTAGATTAGAGGTTAGTAGGGGAGTGGACAGTGTCAGTGCTGTAGATTAGAGGTTAGAAGGGGAGTGGACAGTGTCAGTGCTGTAGATTAGAGGTTAGAAGGGGAGTGGACAGTGTCAGTACTGTAGATTAGAGGTTAGAAGGGGAGTGGACAGTGTCAGTACTGTAGATTAGAGGTTAGTAGGGGAGTGGACAGTGTCAGTGCTGTAGATTAGAGGTTAGAAGGGGTGTGGACAGTGTCAGTACTGTAGATTAGAGGTTAGTAGGGGAGTGGACAGTGTCAGTACTGTAGATTAGAGGTTAGTAGGGGAGTGGACAGTGTCAGTACTGTAGATTAGAGGTTAGTGTGTCAGTGCTGTAGATTAGAGGTTAGTAGGGGAGTGGACAGTGTCAGTGCTGTAGATTAGAGGTTAGTAGGGGAGTGGACAGTGTCAGTGCTGTAGATTAGAGGTTAGAAGGGGAGTGGACAGTGTCAGTGCTGTAGATTAGAGGTTAGTAGGGGAGTGGACAGTGTCAGTACTGTAGATTAGAGGTTAGTAGGGGAGTGGACAGTGTCAGTACTGTAGATTAGAGGTTAGTAGGGGAGTGGACAGTGTCAGTACTGTAGATTAGAGGTTAGTAGGGGAGTGGACAGTGTCAGTACTGTAGATTAGAGGTTAGTAGGGGAGTGGACAGTGTCAGTACTGTAGATTAGAGGTTAGTAGGGGAGTGGACAGTGTCAGTACTGTAGATTAGAGGTTATAGGGGAGTGGACAGTGTCAGTGCTGTAGATTAGAGGTTAGTAGGGGAGTGGACAGTGTCAGTGCTGTAGATTAGAGGTTAGTAGGGGAGTGGACAGTGTCAGTGCTGTAGATTAGAGGTTAGCAGGGGAGTGGACAGTGTCAGTGCTGTAGATTAGAGGTTAGTAGGGGAGTGGACAGTGTCAGTGCTGTAGATTAGAGGTTAGAAGGGGAGTGGACAGTGTCAGTGCTGTAGATTAGAGGTTAGTAAGGGAGTGGACAGTGTCAGTACTGTAGATTAGAGGTTAGTAGGGAGTGGACAGTGTCAGTACTGTAGATTAGAGGTTAGAAGGGGAGTGGACAGTGTCAGTGCTGTAGATTTAGGGGAGTGGACAGTGTCAGTGCTGTAGATTAGAGGTTAGAAGGGAGTGGACAGTGTCAGTACTGTAGATTAGAGGTTAGAAGGGGAGTGGACAGTGTCAGTACTGTAGATTAGAGGTTAGTAGGGGAGTGGACAGTGTCAGTACTGTAGATTAGAGGTTAGTAGGGGAGTGGACAGTGTCAGTGCTGTAGATTAGAGGTTAGTAGGGGAGTGGACAGTGTCAGTGCTGTAGATTAGAGGTTAGTAGGGGAGTGGACAGTGTCAGTGCTGTAGATTAGAGGTTAGTAGGGGAGTGGACAGTGTCAGTGCTGTAGATTAGAGGTTAGTAGGGGAGTGGACAGTGTCAGTACTGTAGATTAGAGGTTAGTAGGGGAGTGGACAGTGTCAGTACTGTAGATTAGAGGTTAGTAGGGGAGTGGACAGTGTCAGTACTGTAGATTAGAGGTTAGTAGGGGAGTGGACCGTGTCAGTGCTGTAGATTAGAGGTTAGTAGGGGAGTGGACAGTGTCAGTACTGTAGATTAGAGGTTAGTAGGGGAGTGGACAGTGTCAGTGCTGTAGATTAGAGGTTAGTAGGGGAGTGGACAGTGTCAGTACTGTAGATTAGAGGTTAGCAGTGGAGTGGACAGTGTCAGTGCTGTAGATTAGAGGTTAGTAGGGGAGTGGACAGTGTCAGTACTGTAGATTAGAGGTTAGAAGGGGAGTGGACAGTGACAGTGATGTAGATTAGAGGTTTAGGGGAGTGGAGTGTCAGTACTTAGATTAGAGGTTAGTAGGGGAGTGGACAGTGTCAGTACTGTAGATTAGAGGTTAGAAGGGGAGTGGACAGTGTCAGTGCTGTAGATTAGAGGTTAGAAGGGGAGTGGACAGTGTCAGTGCTGTAGATTAGAGGTTAGAAGGGGAGTGGACAGTGTCAGTACTGTAGATTAGAGGTTAGAAGGGGAGGGGAGTGGACAGTGTCAGTGCTGTAGATTAGAGGTTAGCAGGGGAGTGGACAGTGTCAGTGCTGTAGATTAGAGGTTAGTAGGGGAGTGGACAGTGTCAGTGCTGTAGATTAGAGGTTAGTAGGGGAGTGGACAGTGTCAGTACTGTAGATTAGAGGTTAGTAGGGGAGTGGACAGTGTCAGTACTGTAGATTAGAGGTTTGGACAGTGTCAGTACTGTAGATTAGAGGTTAGTAGGGGAGTGGACAGTGTCAGTACTGTAGATTAGAGGTTAGAAGGGGAGTGGACAGTGACAGTGATGTAGATTAGAGGTTAGAGGGGGAGTGGACAGTGTCAGTGCTGTAGATTAGAGGTTAGAAGGGGAGTGGACAGTGTCAGTGCTGTAGATTAGAGGTTAGAAGGGGAGTGGACAGTGTCAGTACTGTAGATTAGAGGTTAGTAGGGGAGTGGACAGTGTCAGTACTGTAGATTAGAGGTTAGTAGGGGAGTGGACAGTGTCAGTACTGTAGATTAGAGGTTAGTAGGGGAGTGGACAGTGTCAGTGCTGTAGATTAGAGGTTAGTAGGGGAGTGGACAGTGTCAGTGCTGTAGATTAGAGGTTAGTAGGGGAGTGGACAGTGTCAGTACTGTAGATTAGAGGTTAGCAGGGGAGTGGACAGTGTCAGTGCTGTAGATTAGAGGTTAGTAGGGGAGTGGACAGTGTCAGTGCTGTAGATTAGAGGTTAGCAGGGGAGTGGACAGTGTCAGTGCTGTAGATTAGAGGTTAGTAGGGGAGTGGACAGTGTCAGTGCTGTAGATTAGAGGTTAGCAGGGGAGTGGACAGTGTCAGTGCTGTAGATTAGAGGTTAGTAGGGGAGTGGACAGTGTCAGTGCTGTAGATTAGAGGTTAGTAGGGGAGTGGGTGTCAGTGCTGTAGATTAGTGTGGACAGTGTCAGTGCTGTAGATTAGAGGTTAGTAGGGGAGTGGACAGTGTCAGTGCTGTAGATTAGAGGTTAGCAGGGGAGTGGACAGTGTCAGTGCTGTAGATTAGAGGTTAGTAGGGGAGTGGACAGTGTCAGTGCTGTAGATTAGAGGTTAGTAGGGGAGTGGACAGTGTCAGTACTGTAGATTAGAGGTTAGTAGGGGAGTGGACAGTGTCAGTGCTGTAGATTAGAGGTTAGATTAGGGGAGTGGACAGTGTCAGTGCTGTAGATTAGAGGTTAGTAGGGGAGTGGACAGTGTCAGTGCTGTAGATTAGAGGTTAGAAGGGGAGTGGACAGTGTCAGTGCTGTAGATTAGAGGTTAGAAGGGAGTGGACAGTGTCAGTACTGTAGATTAGAGGTTAGTAGGGGAGTGGACAGTGTCAGTACTGTAGATTAGAGGTTAGTAGGGGAGTGGACAGTGAGTGCTGTAGATTAGAGGTAGTAGGGGAGTGGACAGTGTCAGTGCTGTAGATTAGAGGTTAGAAGGGGAGTGGACAGTGTCAGTGCTGTAGATTGAGGTTAGAAGGGGAGATTAGACTGTAGATTAGAGTAGGGGAGTGGACAGTGTCAGTGCTGTAGATTAGAGGTTAGAAGGGGAGTGGACAGTGTCAGTACTGTAGATTAGAGGTTAGTAGGGGAGTGGACAGTGTCAGTACTGTAGATTAGAGGTTAGTAGGGGAGTGGACAGTGTCAGTACTGTAGATTAGAGGTTAGTAGGGGAGTGGACAGTGTCAGTGCTGTAGATTAGAGGTTAGTAGGGGAGTGGACAGTGTCAGTGCTGTAGATTAGAGGTTAGTAGGGGAGTGGAAAGTGTCAGTACTGTAGATTAGAGGTTAGCAGGGGAGTGGACAGTGTCAGTGCTGTAGATTAGAGGTTAGTAGGGGAGTGGACAGTGTCAGTGCTGTAGATTAGAGGTTTAGGGGAGTGGACAGTGTCAGTGCTGTAGATTAGAGGTTAGTAGGGGAGTGGACAGTGTCAGTACTGTAGATTAGAGGTTAGTAGGGGAGTGGACAGTGTCAGTGCTGTAGATTAGAGGTTAGTAAGGGAGTGGACAGTGTCAGTACTGTAGATTAGAGGTTAGTAGGGGAGTGGAGTGTGGACAGAGGTTGTAGGGGAGTGGACAGTGTGCTGTAGATTAGAGGTTAGTAGGGGAGTGGACAGTGTCAGTGCTGTAGATTAGAGGTTAGTAGGGGAGTGGACAGTGTCAGTGCTGTAGATTAGAGGTTAGCAGGGGAGTGGACAGTGTCAGTGCTGTAGATTAGAGGTTAGTAGGGGAGTGGACAGTGTCAGTGCTGTAGATTAGAGGTTAGAAGGGGAGTGGACAGTGTCAGTGCTGTAGATTAGAGGTTAGTAAGGGAGTGGACAGTGTCAGTACTGTAGATTAGAGGTTAGTAGGGGAGTGGACAGTGTCAGTACTGTAGATTAGAGGTTAGAAGGGGAGTGGACAGTGTCAGTGCTGTAGATTAGAGGTTAGAAGGGGAGTGGACAGTGTCAGTGCTGTAGATTAGAGGTTAGAAGGGGAGTGGACAGTGTCAGTACTGTAGATTAGAGGTTAGAAGGGGAGTGGACAGTGTCAGTACTGTAGATTAGAGGTTAGTAGGGGAGTGGACAGTGTCAGTACTGTAGATTAGAGCTTAGTAGGGGAGTGGACCGTGTCAGTGCTGTAGATTAGAGGTTAGTAGGGGAGTGGACAGTGTCAGTGCTGTAGATTAGAGGTTAGTAGGGGAGTGGACAGTGTCAGTAATGTAGATTAGAGGTTAGCAGGGGAGTGGACAGTGTCAGTGCTGTAGATTAGAGGTTAGTAGGGGAGTGGACAGTGTCAGTACTGTAGATTAGAGGTTAGTAGGGGAGTGGACAGTGTCAGTACTGTAGATTAGAGGTTAGTAGGGGAGTGGACAGTGTCAGTGCTGTAGATTAGAGGTTAGTAGGGGAGTGGACAGTGTCAGTGCTGTAGATTAGAGGTTAGAAGGGGAGTGGACAGTGTCAGTGCTGTAGATTAGAGGTTTAGGGGAGTGGACAGTGTCAGTGCTGTAGATTAGAGGTTAGTAAGGGGAGTGGACAGTGTCAGTACTGTAGATTAGAGGTTAGAAGGGGAGTGGACAGTGTCAGTGCTGTAGATTAGAGGTTAGAAGGGGAGTGGACAGTGTCAGTGCTGTAGATTAGAGGTTAGAAGGGGAGTGGACAGTGTCAGTACTGTAGATTAGAGGTTAGAAGGGGAGTGGACAGTGTCAGTACTGTAGATTAGAGGTTAGTAGGGGAGTGGACAGTGTCAGTGCTGTAGATTAGAGGTTAGCAGGGGAGTGGACAGTGTCAGTGCTGTAGATTAGAGGTTAGTAGGGGAGTGGACAGTGTCAGTGCTGTAGATTAGAGGTTAGTAGGGGGGACAGTGGACTGTAGATTAGAGGTTGTGGACAGTGTCAGTACTGTAGATTAGAGGTTAGTAGGGGAGTGGACAGTGTCAGTACTGTAGATTAGAGGTTAGTAGGGGGAGTGGACAGTGTCAGTACTGTAGATTAGAGGTTAGAAGGGGAGTGGACAGTGTCAGTGCTGTAGATTAGAGGTTAGCTGTAGATTAGGGAGTGGACAGTGTCAGTGCTGTAGATTAGAGGTTAGAAGGGGAGTGGACAGTGTCAGTACTGTAGATTAGAGGTTAGTAGGGGAGTGGACAGTGTCAGTACTGTAGATTAGAGGTTAGTAGGGGAGTGGACAGTGTCAGTACTGTAGATTAGAGGTTAGAAGGGGAGTGGACAGTGTCAGTACTGTAGATTAGAGGTTAGTAGGGGAGTGGACAGTGTCAGTGGACTGTAGATTAGAGGTTAGTAGGGGGAGTGGACAGTGTCAGTGTCAGTACTGTAGATTAGAGGTTAGTAGGGGAGTGGACAGTGTCAGTGCTGTAGATTAGAGGTTAGAAGGGGAGTGGACAGTGTCAGTGCTGTAGATTAGAGGTTAGAAGGGGAGTGGACAGTGTCAGTGCTGTAGATTAGAGGTTAGAAGGGGAGTGGACAGTGTCAGTGCTGTAGATTAGAGGTTAGTAGGGGAGTGGACAGTGTCAGTACTGTAGATTAGAGGTTAGTAGGGGAGTGGACAGTGTCAGTACTGTAGATTAGAGGTTAGTAGGGGAGTGGACAGTGTCAGTACTGTAGATTAGAGGTTAGTAGGGGAGTGGACCGTGTCAGTGCTGTAGATTAGAGGTTAGTAGGGGAGTGGACAGTGTCAGTGCTGTAGATTAGAGGTTAGTAGGGGAGTGGACAGTGTCAGTGCTGTAGATTAGAGGTTAGCAGGGGAGTGGACAGTGTCAGTGCTGTAGATTAGAGCTTAGTAGGGGAGTGGACAGTGTCAGTGCTGTAGATTAGAGGTTAGCAGGGGAGTGGACAGTGTCAGTGCTATAGATTAGAGGTTACCAGGGGAGTGGACAGTGTCAGTGCTGTAGATTAGAGGTTAGTAGGGGAGTGGACAGTGTCAGTGCTGTAGATTAGAGGTTAGCAGGGGAGTGGACAGTGTCAGTGCTGTAGATTAGAGGTTAGTAGGGGAGTGGACAGTGTCAGTGCTGTAGATTAGAGGTTAGTAGGGGAGTGGACAGTGTCAGTGCTGTAGATTAGAGGTTAGTAGGGGAGTGGACAGTGTCAGTGCTGTAGATTAGAGGTTAGTAGGGGAGTGGACAGTGTCAGTACTGTAGATTAGAGGTTAGTAGGGGAGTGGACAGTGTCAGTGCTGTAGATTAGAGGTTAGTAGGGGAGTGGACAGTGTCAGTGCTGTAGATTAGAGGTTAGTAGGGGAGTGGACAGTGTCAGTACTGTAGATTAGAGGTTAGTAGGGGAGTGGACAGTGTCAGTGCTGTAGATTAGAGGTTAGTAGGGAGTGGACAGTGTCAGTACTGTAGATTAGAGGTTAGTAGGGGAGTGGACAGTGTCAGTGCTGTAGATTAGAGGTTAGTAGGGGAGTGGACAGTGTCAGTGCTGTAGATTAGAGGTTAGAAGGGGAGTGGACAGTGTCAGTGCTGTAGATTAGAGGTTAGAAGGGGAGTGGACAGTGTCAGTACTGTAGATTAGAGGTTAGTAGGGGAGTGGACAGTGTCAGTGCTGTAGATTAGAGGTTAGTAGGGGAGTGGACAGTGTCAGTGCTGTAGATTAGAGGTTAGTAGGGGAGTGGACAGTGTCAGTGCTGTAGATTAGAGGTTAGAAGGGGAGTGGACAGTGTCAGTACTGTAGATTAGAGGTTAGAAGGGGAGTGGACAGTGTCAGTACTGTAGATTAGAGGTTAGTAGGGGAGTGGACAGTGTCAGTGCTGTAGATTAGAGGTTAGAAGGGGAGTGGACAGTGTCAGTGCTGTAGATTAGAGGTTAGTAGGGGAGTGGACAGTGTCAGTACTGTAGATTAGAGGTTAGTAGGGGAGTGGACAGTGTCAGTACTGTAGATTAGAGGTTAGTAGGGGAGTGGACAGTGTCAGTGCTGTAGATTAGAGGTTAGTAGGGGAGTGGACAGTGTCAGTGCTGTAGATTAGAGGTTAGTAGGGGAGTGGACAGTGTCAGTGCTGTAGATTAGAGGTTAGAAGGGGAGTGGACAGTGTCAGTGCTGTAGATTAGAGGTTAGTAGGGGAGTGGACAGTGTCAGTACTGTAGATTAGAGGTTAGTAGGGGAGTGGACAGTGTCAGTACTGTAGATTAGAGGTTAGTAGGGGAGTGGACAGTGTCAGTACTGTAGATTAGAGGTTAGTAGGGGAGTGGACAGTGTCAGTACTGTAGATTAGAGGTTAGTAGGGGAGTGGACCGTGTCAGTACTGTAGATTAGAGGTTAGTAGGGGAGTGGACAGTGTCAGTACTGTAGATTAGAGGTTAGTAGGGGAGTGGACAGTGTCAGTGCTGTAGATTAGAGGTTAGTAGGGGAGTGGACAGTGTCAGTGCTGTAGATTAGAGGTTAGTAGGGGAGTGGACAGTGTCAGTGCTGTAGATTAGAGGGTAGCAGGGGAGTGGACAGTGTCAGTGCTGTAGATTAGAGGTTAGTAGGGGAGTGGACAGTGTCAGTGCTGTAGATTAGAGGTTAGAAGGGGAGTGGACAGTGTCAGTGCTGTAGATTAGAGGTTAGTAAGGGAGTGGACAGTGTCAGTACTGTAGATTAGAGGTTAGTAGGGGAGTGGACAGTGTCAGTACTGTAGATTAGAGGTTTGGACAGTGTCAGTGCTGTAGATTAGAGGATAGAAGGGGAGTGGACAGTGTCAGTGCTGTAGATTAGAGGTTAGAAGGGGAGTGGACAGTGTCAGTGCTGTAGATTAGAGGTTAGAAGGGGAGTGGACAGTGTCAGTACTGTAGATTAGAGGTTAGTAGGGGAGTGGACAGTGTCAGTACTGTAGATTAGAGGTTAGTAGGGGAGTGGACAGTGTCAGTGCTGTAGATTAGAGGTTAGTAGGGGAGTGGACAGTGTCAGTGCTGTAGATTAGAGGTTAGTAGGGGAGTGGACAGTGTCAGTGCTGTAGATTAGAGGTTAGCAGGGGAGTGGACAGTGTCAGTGCTGTAGATTAGAGGTTAGTAGGGGAGTGGACAGTGTCAGTACTGTAGATTAGAGGTTAGTAGGGGAGTGGACAGTGTCAGTGCTGTAGATTAGAGGTTAGTAGGGGAGTGGACAGTGTCAGTACTGTAGATTAGAGGTTAGTAGGGGAGTGGACAGTGTCAGTACTGTAGATTAGAGGTTAGTAGGGGAGTGGACAGTGTCAGTACTGTAGATTAGAGGTTAGGGGGAGTGGACAGTGTCAGTACTGTAGATTAGAGGTTAGTAGGGGAGTGGACAGTGTCAGTGCTGTAGATTAGAGGATTGGACAGTGTCAGGCTGTAGATTAGAGGTTAGCAGGGGAGTGGACAGTGTCAGTGCTGTAGATTAGAGGTTAGTAGGGGAGTGGACAGTGTCAGTGCTGTAGATTAGAGGTTAGAAGGGGAGTGGACAGTGTCAGTGCTGTAGATTAGAGGTTAGTAGGGGAGTGGACAGTGTCAGTACTGTAGATTAGAGGTTAGTAGGGGAGTGGACCGTGTCAGTACTGTAGATTAGAGGTTAGAAGGGGAGTGGACAGTGTCAGTGCTGTAGATTAGAGGATAGAAGGGGAGTGGACAGTGTCAGTGCTGTAGATTAGAGGTTAGAAGGGGAGTGGACAGTGTCAGTACTGTAGATTAGAGGTTAGAAGGGGAGTGGACAGTGTCAGTACTGTAGATTAGAGGTTAGTAGGGGAGTGGACAGTGTCAGTGCTGTAGATTAGAGGTTAGTAGGGGAGTGGACAGTGTCAGTGCTGTAGATTAGAGGTTAGTAGGGGAGTGGACAGTGTCAGTGCTGTAGATTAGAGGTTAGTAGGGGAGTGGACAGTGTCAGTACTGTAGATTAGAGGTTAGTAGGGGAGTGGACAGTGTCAGTACTGTAGATTAGAGGTTAGTAGGGGAGTGGACAGTGTCAGTACTGTAGATTAGAGGTTAGTAGGGGAGTGGACCGTGTCAGTACTGTAGATTAGAGGTTAGAAGGGGATTGGACAGTGTCAGAGATGTAGATTAGAGGATAGAAGGGGAGTGGACAGTGTCAGTGCTGTAGATTAGAGGTTAGAAGGGGAGTGGAAAGTGTCAGTGCTGTAGATTAGAGGTTAGAAGGGGAGTGGACAGTGTCAGTACTGTAGATTAGAGGTTAGTAGGGGAGTGGACAGTGTCAGTACTGTAGATTAGAGGTTAGTAGGGGAGTGGACAGTGTCAGTACTGTAGATTAGAGGTTAGAAGGGGAGTGGACAGTGTCAGTACTGTAGATTAGAGGTTAGTAGGGGAGTGGACAGTGTCAGTGCTGTAGATTAGAGGTTAGTAGGGGAGTGGACAGTGTCAGTGCTGTAGATTAGAGGTTAGTAGGGGAGTGGACAGTGTCAGTGCTGTAGATTAGAGGTTAGTAGGGGAGTGGACAGTGTCAGTGCTGTAGATTAGAGGTTAGTAGGGGAGTGGACAGTGTCAGTGCTGTAGATTAGAGGTTAGTAGGGGAGTGGACAGTGTCAGACTGTAGATTAGAGGTTAGAAGGGGAGTGGACAGTGTCAGTGCTGTAGATTAGAGGTTATAGGGGAGTGGACAGTGTCAGTGCTGTAGATTAGAGGTTAGTAGGGGAGTGGACAGTGTCAGTGCTGTAGATTAGAGGTTAGTAGGGGAGTGGACAGTGTCAGTGCTGTAGATTAGAGGTTAGTAGGGGAGTGGACAGTGTCAGTGCTGTAGATTAGAGGTTAGTAGGGGAGTGGACAGTGTCAGTGCTGTAGATTAGAGGTTAGTAGGGGAGGGACAGTGTCAGTACTGTAGATTAGAGGACAGGGGAGTGGTCAGTGCTGTAGATTAGAGGGTTGGACAGTGTCAGTGCTGTAGATTAGGGTTAGTAGGGGAGTGGACAGTGTCAGTGCTGTAGATTAGAGGTTAGTAGGGGGACAGTGTCAGTACTGTAGTGGACAGAGTCAGTGCTGTAGATTAGAGGTTAGTAGGGGAGTGGACAGTGTCAGTGCTGTAGATTAGAGGTTAGTAGGGAGTGGACAGTGTCAGTACTGTAGATTAGGGGAGTGGACAGTGTCAGTGCTGTAGATTAGAGGTTAGTAGGGGAGTGGACAGTGTCAGTACTGTAGATTAGAGGTTAGTAAGGGGAGTGGACAGTGTCAGTACTGTAGATTAGAGGTTAGAAGGGGAGTGGACAGTGTCAGTACTGTAGATTAGAGGTAGTAAGGGGAGTGGACAGTGTCAGTACTGTAGATTAGAGGTTAGTAGGGGAGTGGACAGTGTCAGTACTGTAGATTAGAGGTTAGAAGGGGAGTGGACAGTGTCAGTGCTGTAGATTAGAGGATAGAAGGGGAGTGGACAGTGTCAGTGCTGTAGATTAGGGGTTAGTAGGGGAGTGGACAGTGTCAGTGCTGTAGATTAGAGGATAGAAGGGGAGTGGACAGTGTCAGTGCTGTAGATTAGGGGTTAGTAGGGGAGTGGACAGTGTCAGTGCTGTAGATTAGAGGTTAGTAGGGGAGTGGACAGTGTCAGTGCTGTAGATTAGGGGTTAGTAGGGGGCTGGTGGACAGTGGTTTAGCAGATAGTTTACCATAAAGCAGATTACCTCAGCCCTCACATTGAGAGTCCTCATGAGTTGTGCAGAAAGAAATATATATATTCAAATGATTTGTCAGACAAGGAGGAATGTAGAAAATCTGTTTTCTCGCGAAAACTTCTATAACGTCTATAGTTTCCCAGCGGTTTGGCCTAAAATATATATGAGCCTCTTATGAACATGATGGTGTCCTGCTCTACGACCCCCAGGGGACTCATCTGAGGGTAACCTGATGCCGGGATGAAAAATTAATGGAAATGATTAAGGCAAGTAATTACACAATAAATAAATATAAATAAATCATCTGAGGTGTTTTATAACGCTCTGATATAGGACAGACACCTCAAAACATACAGAGCCTCCAGAACATATTCAAACCGCTTGACCATTTCCATTGTGTTGTTACAGCCTGAATTTATTCAAATTAATTTAAAAAAACAATTTTAAATGTCACTGGCTGTCACGTGCTGACCATCGTTCTTGTGTGTTCTCCTTGTTTTAGTGTTGGTCAGGACGTGAGCTGGGTGGGCATTCTATGTTGTGTGTCTGGTTTGTCTACTTCTATGTTTGGCCTGATATGGTTCTCAATCAGAGGCAGGTGTTAGTCATTGTCTCTGATTGGGAACCATATTTAGCTAGCCTGTTTTGTGTTGGGTTTTGTGGGTGATTGTTCCTGTCTTTGTGGCACCAGATAGGACTCGTTCAGTTTTTTCTTGTTTTGTAGATTGTTGTATTTTCATCTTTATTAAAGATGTACAAAACTAACCACGCTGCATTTTGGTCCGCCTCTCTTTCACCAGAAGAAAACCGCTACACTGGCCAACATAATACCACATCTCCGCACATACATTTATCTGTAAGGTCTCTCAGTCGAGCTGTGAAATTCAAGCACAGTTTCAAACAAAGTTTTCCAATGAAGGGCACCTATTGGTAGATGGGTAACATTTCATAAAGCAGACATTGAATACCCCTATGAGCATGGTGAATTTATTAATAACAAATCAAAATATATTTGTCCCGAATACACGTTACTGTGAAATTTTACCAACATTACCGTGAAATGCTGACTTTACAAGCCCCTAACCAACAACGCAGTTCAATAAATAGAGTTAAGAAAGTACTAAAGTTAATAAATAAGCTAAAGTTTAAAAAAATCTTATCAAATCAAAAAGTAACAAGAAAATGACACAACAATAACGAGGCTATATACAGGGGGTACCGGTACTGAGTCAATGTGCGGGGGTACAGGTTAGTAATGAGGCTCTATACAGGGGGTACCGGTACCGAGTCGATGTGCAGGTTAGTGGAGGTAATCTGTACATGTAGGTGGGGGTACAGGTTAGAGGTCATTTGTACATGAAGGTAGGGGTGCAGGTTAGAGGTAATTTGTACATGTAGGTAGGGGTACAGGTTAGAGGTAATTTGTACATGTAGGTGGGGGTACAGGTTAGAGGTAATTTGTACATGTAGGTGGGGGTGCAGGTTAGAGGTAATTTGTACATGTAGGTGGGGGTACAGGTTAGAGGTAATTTGTACATGTAGGTAGGGGTACAGGTTAGAGGTCATTTGTACATGTAGGTAGGGGTACAGGTTAGAGGAGGTAATCTGTACATGTAGGTGGGGGTACAGGTGAGAGGTAATTTGTACATGGAGGTAGGGGTAAAGTGACTATGCATAGATAATAAACAACAAGTAGCAGCAGTGTAAAAACATTGGGTCAATAGTCCGGGTGGCAATCTCTGTCCTATATTATCGTGTTGTTTTTTAGCCACATCTCGGTGAAACATAAGATATTACAGTTTTTAATGACCCATTGGTAGGATAGTCTTAATCGTAGATTATTCAGTTTGTTTTCCAATAATTGCACATTGGCCAATAATACGGAGGGTAGTGGGGGTTTACATTCTTAAATTCTTACAAGGCACCCTGCCCTCCTCCCCCATTTTCTCAGTCTTTTCTTCATGCTGATGACGGGGATTTGGGCCTTGTCTCGACAAAGCAGTATATATATTTTTTTATATATTTGTCCAGTTTGTGGTGAGTATTCGCTGTTCTGATATCCAGAAGCTGTTTTTGGTCATAAGAGACGGAAGCAGCTACATTATGTACAAAATAAGTTACAAACAATGCAAAAACACACACACAATAGCACAATTGGTTAGGAGCCCGTAAAACGGCAGCCATCCCCTCCGAGCATGGTGAAGTTATTAATTGCACTTTGGATGGTGTATCAATACACCCAGTCACTCCAAAGATACAGACACCCTTCCTCACTCAGTTGCCGGAGAGAAAGGAAACTTCAGGGATTTCACCATGAGGCCAATGATGACTTAAAAACATTTACATAATTTAATGGCTGTGATAGGGGCTCCCAAGTGGTGCATCGGTCTAAGGCACAGCATCTGAGTGCAAGAGGTGTCTCTGCAGTCCCTGGTTTGAATCCAGGCTGTATCACATCTGTCCATGATTGGGAGTCCCATAGGACGGCGCACAATTGACCCAGCGTCGTCCGGGGTAGGACGCTACTGGTCCCCGGTAGGCCGTCATTGTAAATAAGAATTTATTCTTAACTAATTTGCTTAGTTAAATAAATGTTAAATAAATAAAAATAAATAAAAAAATAGGAGAAAACTGAGGATGGATCAACAACATTGCAGTTACTCCACAATACTAATCTACCGAGTGAAAATAAGGAAACTAATAAAGATATTCCAAAATATGCATCCTTATTACTAAAGTAATATGCAACATGTTTATTTTTAAAATGATGAGCAAAAAATATTCAAATTTGATTTGGAATATTAAACGGGCCTGTTTCTATAATGATTATGAATAAATGTATTCTTAACTATTAAAGCATTAGACCTCTTACTAAATGCTTCAGTCATACTTACATCTGAACTATCTAGCAGATTAGTTAATAGTTAATTAAAATCAACCTTTTCCCCTTTATTCAGACTACAACCTCTCACTTTCAGTTATTTGAAAATTAAATAATCTCCATAAAAATCGCTATTTTTAAAACAATCCATAGAAAGTTGGTTGCAGTTTCAGTTTAATCCACCAGAAAAGACAGAACAAATAATACATGAAAATATTAAACTCGGATATACAGTGCCTTGCGAAAGTATTCGGCCCCCTTGAACTTTGCGACCTTTTGCCACGTTTCAGGCTTCAAACATAAAGATATAAAACTGTATTTTTTTGTGAAGAATCAACAACAAGTGGGACACAATCATGAAGTGGAACGACATTTATTGGATATTTCAAACTTTTTTAACAAATCAAAAACTGAAAAATTGGGCTTGCAAAATTATTCAGCCCCCTTAAGTTAATACTTTGCAGCGCCACCTTTTGCTGCGATTACAGCTGTAAGTCGCTTGGGGTATGTCTCTATCAGTTTTGCACATCGAGAGACTGACATTTTTTCCCATTCCTCCTTGCAAAACAGCTCGAGCTCAGTGAGGTTGGATGGAGAGCATTTGTGAACAGCAGTTTTCAGTTCTTTCCACAGATTCTCGATTGGATTCAGGTCTGGACTTTGACTTGGCCATTCTAACACCTGGATATGTTTATTTTTGAACCATTCCATTGTAGATGTTGCTTTATGTTTTGGATCATTGTCTTGTTGGAAGACAAATCTCCGTCCCAGTCTCAGGTCTTTTGCAGACTCCATCAGGTTTTCTTCCAGAATGGTCCTGTATTTGGCTCCATCCATCTTCCCATCAATTTTAACCTTCTTCCCTGTCCCTGCTGAAGAAAAGCAGGCCCAAACCATGATGCTGCCACCACCATGTTTGACAGTGGGGATGGGTGATGAGCTGTGTTGCTTTTACGCCAAACATAACGTTTTGCATTGTTGCCAAAAAGTTCAATTTTGGTTTCATCTGACCAGAGCACCTTCTTCCACATGTTTGGTGTGTCTCCCAGGTGGCTTGTGGCAAACTTTAAACAGCACTTTTTATGGATATCTTTAAGAAATGGCTTTCTTCTTGCCACTCTTCCATAAAGGCCAGATTTGTGCAATATACGACTGATTGTTGTCCTATGGACAGAGTCTCCCACCTCAGCTGTAGATCTCTGCAGTTCATTCAGAGTGATCATGGGCCTCTTGGCTGCATCTCTGATCAGTCTTCTCCTTGTATGAGCTGAAAGTTAGAGGGACGGCCAGGTCTTGGTAGATTTGCAGTGGTCTGATACTCCTCCCATTTCAATACTATCGCTTGCACAGTGCTCCTTGGGATGTTTAAAGCTTGGGAAATCTTTTTGTATCCAAATCCGGCTTTAAACTTCTTCACAACAGTATCTCGGACCTGCCTGGTGTGTTCCTTGTTCTTCATGATACTCTCTGCGCTTTTAACGGACCTCTGAGACTATCACAGTGCAGGTGCATTTATACGGAGACTTGATTGCACACAGGTGGATTGTATTTATCATCATTAGTCATTTAGGTCAACATTGGATCATTCAGAGATCCTCACTGAACTTCTGGAGAGAGTTTGCTGCACTGAAAGTAAAGGGGCTGAATACTTTGGCACACCCAATTTTTCAGTTTTTGATTTGTTAAAAAAGTTTGAAATATCCAATAAATGTCGTTCCACTTCATGATTGTGTCCCACTTGTTGTTGATTCTTCACAAAAAAATACAGTTTTATATCTTTATGTTTTAAGCCTGAAATGTGGCAAAAGGTCGCAAAGTTCAAGGGGGCCGAATACTTTCGCAAGGCACTGTATTAACTGATAAAAAAATGATTAAAAAAAGAAGTTAAGGTAATCTTTAACACATATGGAATCATGTACAAACCAAAAAAAAAAGTGTTAAGCAAATCTAAAAAAGAAAAGTCTTCAAAGTAGCCACGCTTTCGCTTGATGACAGCTATTGGCATTCTCTCAACCAGCTTCATGAGGTAGTCACCTGGAATGCGTTTCAATTAACAGGTGTTCCTTGTTAAAAGTGAATTTAAAAGTGAATTTAATGAGTTTGAGCCAAGCGAAGGTCAGTCAATCCAGAACTTTGAGTGTTTCTTCAAGTACAGCAAAAACCATCAAGCACTATGATGAATCTGGCTCTCACCACAGGAAAGGAAGACTCAGAGTTACCTCTGATGCAGAGGATAAGTTCATTAGAGTTACCTCTGCTGCAGAGGATAAGTTCATTAGAGTTACCTCTGCTGCAGAGGATAAGTTCATTAGAGTTACCTCTGCTGCAGAGGATAAGTTCATTAGAGTTACCTCTGCTGCAGAGGATAAGTTCATTAGAGTTACCTCTGATACAGAGGATAAGTTCATTAGAGTTACCTCTGATGCAGAGGATAAGTTCATTAGAGTTACA